>NC_057797.1:265234292-265267422 GCF_018294505.1 Triticum aestivum | reverse complement strand
CCCGCCCGCGCCACCGCGCCGCCGCCCCGCGCCGCCGCCGCCGCCGCCGAGGTTCGCCGCCGCCTTGACATCCGTGCCATCGGTTTTTTTTAAAAAAATCTTAGATCGGTTTTTTTTAGATTCGGTTTTTTTTAATAGATCGATTTTCCGGTTTATTTAAATAGCGAGCGTTCGTCCGTTCGTTCATTCTAGCGAGCGTTCGTCGTTTTTTCTTTTTCTCGGATAAAATCCGTGATTTTTCTGATCGCGATTCCGGATCCAATTTTCTTTTTAGTATAACTTTTCGCACGTTTATCGGAATCAGACGATTCAAGCGCCTAGAGTTTCGTCTTGAAACCCTCTATCCGTTTAACCAACTTAAACAAGTTTTTGCTACTGTAAAATTTTCCCTAGATCGAGATTTGTAGAATGAAGTTGTTTTCTTTCGCCGTTTGACTTTCGTTGCTTTGTTCGATTTGATTCTTTTTGCCAACCGGAGTTCTTAAGTTGAACCTTCTGGTTAGATCTCTTATTTGAGTTTTACCTGTGCATTAGATGAGTACTTATTGTATGCTTGTTTGTTTGTCTGCGATAGAATACCCGGAGTGCGCCGCCTGTTACTTCGAATCTCTAGGTTTCGCGGATCATCAGCAAGGCAAGTAACACTTTGATCATACCTTTTCTACTACCCAGTTTTATTGCATTAGATCAATCCTCACACATTGCATGGTTAGGATCTAATTAAATTGTGGGATAGGAAATAGTTGAGGTAGAACCTATTACCTGTTTATTATCAAACCTTTGGGAGTTACTTCTACATTTGCTTATTATGTCATGCTATGCTAGTAGACGTGGATTGGGTGAGTGATATCCATGACAGATGTGAGTTTTGTTAATTAATGGTTTATCTAAGGTGGCAACTTAAACACACATCTGGGTGGATTGAGGCACCTGGGTATTCCAGGACTTGCCTGTTTTCTTTTGGACCGCCACCCAGGCTCAAAGGGATCATGAGACTATTCATACTAGAAACTTCCCTGTGCAGCCACAAGTTATTATGGGCTCTAGCATAGTTGACTAAGTTGTGTGAACTCTTACATTGGTAGACTAGCAGATGTAGGGGATGTAGGTGGTACGGTCTACCCGATCGTAAGGTGCTAGCGCTTCTGAAAGACTACGTCTCGGTCATTCGTCTTCTCAAACACCATGTAGTGCGAGAAACCAAACGGAGGCGATCGAGTCTTGTGGGGAAAAGTGCGCAAACCTCTGCAGAGTGTAATAAACTAATCATGGTTAGTCGTGTCCCTGGTTATGGACATCTTGAGTATCTAGTACTTGGATTATCATGTGAATCTCAACATGTTACTCTGAATTAACTTTGTTGGGTTATGTTTAATGATGATGAGTAATTGGGATTGAGAATGCTGTCAACCATTCTCAATGTTTAACAACTACCATGATAGTTAAATAAATTTTATTCCTTTGAAGTAGGGAAAAATTGGCTTTACGCAAAACTATAACCATAGAGCTTTCCACCAGCCAAATATGCATATAGTACAGCTGTTTCATTCCATTTCTCTCTGTGTTTTACATTGCCAGCATATTCCATGTGTTGACCCGTTTCGGGCTGCAACGTTAATGTTGCAGACTTCTCAGACGACGATTAAGGATTTTCAGGTCGTGGTTCTATACTCAGTGATGTCGTTGGAGTTGATGGACTCACTTATCTTCCAAGCCTTCCATTGTTATCATTATTAGATGGCCTTAAGCCATATTTATTGTAATAAGTTCTCTTTTGAGACACTCGATGTAATAAGTGTGTGATTGCTACTCTGCTCTAAATCCTCCGAGTACTGTGTGGTGTCAGCATTACTGATCCAGGGATGACACCGGAGCACAGAGATCAGACTGTTTGAGGTCTGGTCGCTACAGAGATGGTATCAGAGCATACGCTGACTGTAGGACACGACCACTAAGCTAAAAGACCTAGATCACTATTCACTCTCTTCTCTTCTGACCTCTCGTCTTTTCTACTCTTTAGGATGGCAGATGCAAGGAACAAGTTCACGCAACCGGATGAAGATACACCCTTTGGACGTCACTTGAAGGAAGTCACTAGATACCTGAACATAGGAGTACCAAGCTTCACCGGAACCTACAACACCACTTTACCTGAAGAGGAGCGCTGGATGATTCAAGTTCAAGTTCCAGGAAGGACGTTCATGCCAGTCACTGAACCCATAGAGTATTCTTTTGATGCACCAACTTGGAGTCTAGTACAGAGCGTGGCAGCTCACATCGCCATGGGACGCATTGGAGAAGTCTACCGCAAGGATCTCAAGGATACTATCTACCAGATTTGTGGGCGCCGAGATGAACACTGGGAGATGATCAACACCAGGAAAGATAGATCAATCACAGCCTTTATCCAGGAGCTAAACCAGCACATTCGACGACAGGAGAACCAGATGTGCGCCGACATGATAGATCTGAAGAAGGCTAAGACTAGAATCAAGGAACTGGAGGAAGAACTCAAGGCTACACGTGAAGATTATGAAGAATAAATTGAAGTATTGGTGAAGAAGAATGACGACCTGATCAAGAAGATTGGAATATTTATGGGAGGCCCTACGCCAGTAGATGAAGACGAAGAACCCAAGGACATTAGCCCGGAAGACTACATCATCATCGACGACACCGATTCGGAACCAGATAGTAGCGATGATGACTATGTTGATGAAGCTGGAGCAGATATCATGGAGTCTGCAACCTAAGAATATTTCTAGTAGACCACCTCATCAGTAGTAGTAGTCCACCATGTAAATATAGTAGTCCGAGCACTTTTGCGATAGATAGATCGATTGTATGCCCTTGTTTGATTGAATGAAGTGAATTGTTTGATTTTGCCTCATGTGCATATGGGTAGTGTTTTCTCTTTAGACCCCCTCTATTCTTACATCTCATCTTTTCTAAACCCTCAGATGCCTCTGAGACGTGACCCCGAATTTGCCTTTCCACCGGAGCTCACCCAGTTGATCCAGCAGCAAAACACATTGATGCAGTTGCTAGTCCAGAATCAGAATCAAGGGAACAACAACAATAACCCACCACCACCACCTGTTGACCACTTAGCCCATTTTCTTAGGCTAAATCCGCCGGTGTTTTCCAGTAGCACCGAGCCAATAGTAGCAGATGATTGGCTCCGCAAGACCTCTAGGGAGTTGACCACAGCAGGATGCACAGATGCGGAGAAGGTGAAGTTTGCCGCACATCAGTTAGAAGGACCCGCAGCATCATGGTGGGAGAATTTCACAGCCACTTTCCCAGTCGACACTGTCACATGGGACCAGTTTCAGCAAGCTTTTCGTACTGCACATATTTCAGCAGGAGCTATGGCCATGAAGAAGCGTGAGTTTCGCAACTTACACCAAGGAGGACGGACAGTTGGCCAATATGTGGAGGAATTTAGTCAGTTAGCACATTATGCCCCAGATGACGTCGCTATGGATGCAGCTAAGCAGGAAAAGTTTCTGGAAGGACTGAATGATGAGTTGAGCATGCAGTTGATGGTAGCAACCTTCAACAACTACCAGGAGTTGGTAGATCGTGCTCTTATGATTGAAGGGAAGCAGCAGCAAATTGAGAATCGCAAGAGGAAGTATGGACAAGGGAAATACAATTCTGGAGCTCAGCAGAAGCCACGTTTTACCCCTAGACCGGGAGGACATTTTCAGCATACCCATGGAGGAGGTAGCACGCACAATCACAATGGCACTAAAAATGGTAATGGCAATGGAGGAAGCAACGGCCAGAACCGCACCAACCCATCAACCCTAGCCAAGAAGGACCTGAGCCAAGTCACTTGCTTTAAGTGTTCAAAGACCGGACATTAGGCCAACGAATGTCCTGAAAGCCAAAATGACAATGGAAGTTCTGGGAAGAAGCCGAACCCTTTCAATAGGGGACAGGTGAACCACGTTAGCGTGGAGGAGGCTGAAGCTCAGCCCGATGCAGTAATAGGTAAGTTTTTGGTTAAGTCATTTACTGCACTCGTTCTTTTTGATACTGGTGCATCGCATTCATACATCTCAAGGGGATTTGTGGATAAGTATAACCTATCAACCCAAGCCCTTAGATCACCCATGTTAGTAACCTCGCCTGGAGCAGAGTATGTGGCTAGTCTATGGTGTGATCGGTTACCATTAAGGATTGGTAACTATGTTTTTCCCTCAGACCTAATAGTATTGGAATCCCAAGGATTGGATGTGATATTAGGCATGGATTGATTATCAAAGTATGAAGGGAATATTGAATGCGCTAGTAAGTCAATTTTTCTTACCACCCCAGAAGGGAGAAGGATCAAGTATGTATCCCGACATGTGCCGAAGAGGACTCAAGTAAATTGCTTAACAGGAGTTGTGCAGGAGGAAGTACCAGTGGTAAGGGATTTCCCTAAAGTATTTCCAGAGGAGTTGCCAGGCATGCCACCGGATAGAGATATTGAGTTTTTGATTGAGCTATTGCCAGGCACGGGGCCAATATCAAAGAGACCATATAGGATGCCAGCAAAGGATTTGGTGGAAATTAAGAAGCAGATTAAGGAGTTACTGGATAAGGGATATATTCGCCCAAGTTCTTCGCCTTGGGGATCGCCAGTACTTCTAGTGGAGAAGAAGGATGGATCGTTAAGGATGGTTGTAGATTATCGGGGATTGAATGAAGTAACGATCAAGAACAAGTACCCACTACCAATGATCAATGATCTGTTTGATCGATTGCAAGGAGCTAAGGTATTTTCCAAGATCGATCTGCGATCAGGATACCACCAGTTGAAGATTCGAGAACAGGATATTCCGAAGACAGCTTTTACCACCAGGTATGGGCTGTACGAGTATACCGTTATGTCATTTGGTCTGACTAACGCACCTGCCTATTTTATGAACATGATTAACAAAGTGTTTATGGAGTTTCTGGATAAGTTCGTCGTAGTGTTCATTGATGATATCCTTGTTTATTCGAAGAATGAGGAGGAGCATAAGGAGCATTTGCATTTGGTACTTGGAAAGCTCAAAGAACATCAATTATATGCCAAGTTCAGCAAATGTGAGTTTTGGTTGAAAGAAGTAGGATTCCTCGGACACGTTATATCTGGAGAAGGTATAGCAGTTGATCCCGCTAAAGTTGATATCGTGACCAAGTGGGAAGCCCCAACCATAGTTGGAGAGATCCGGAGTTTTCTTGGACTCGCAGGATACTACCGGAGATTTATTGAGAATTTCTCAAAGATTGCGAAGCCTATGACTGAGTTGTTGAAGAAGGATACCAATTTCATATGGACGGAGGAATGTGAGGCTAGTTTCCAGGAGTTGAAGAAACGCTTGGTTACTTCACTGGTGTTGATTTTGCCAGATCAGACCAAAGATTATGAGGTGTATTGCGACGCTTCACGTCGAGGACTTGGAGCAGTGCTTATGCGGGAAGGGAGAGTTGTTTCATATGCCTCAAGACAACTAAAGCCTCATGAGTTGAATTATGCTACGCATGATTTGGAGTTAGCAGCCGTAGTGCATGCTTTGAAAACATGGAGGCATTTCCTCATTGGAAACCATTGTGAGGTGTACATGGATCATAAGAGCTTGAAGTACATTTTCACACAGAAGGAGTTGAATCTCAGACAAAGGAGATGGTTGGAGCTTATCAAGGATTATGATATGAAATTGCATTATCACCCCAGAAAGGCTAATGTAGTAGCTGACACATTAAGCTGTAAGAGCCATGTCAATACGTTAATGATGGGAGAAATGCCCAAGGAGTTAGCAGAAAATCTTCGTGAACTATGTTTAGAAATAGTTCCGAGAGGCTATGTAGCAGCATTGGAGATTCAGTCAACTTTGATGGATAGAATCAGGGAAGATCAGAAAACTGACAAAGAGATTGCCACTATAAAGGAAAAACTGAGAAAAGGAAAAGCTAAAGGATTTCGTGAGGATGAGCACGACACCCTATGGTTTGAAGACCGTGTTTATGTGCCCAATGACCCGGAGATCAGGAAGTTGATTCTGCAAGAGGCACACGATTCACCATATTCAATTCACCCAGGAAATACCAAGATGTATTTGGATTTGAAGGATATTTTCTGGTGGACTGGAATGAAGAAGGATATTGCGGAGTATGTAGCAGTTTGTGATGTATGTCAGAGAGTAAAGGCAGAGCATCAGAAGCCAGCAGGATTGTTACAACCATAGCCTATACCCGAATGGAAGTGGGATAAGCTAGGCATGGATTTTATCACGGGATTACCCAGGACTCGTTCAGGCTATGACTCAATTTGGGTTGTAGTTGATCGATTGACAAAAGTAGCTCATTTCATCCCAGTAAAGACCACTTACACCAGTGCTAAGTTGGCCAAGATATACATGACAAGGATCGTATGTTTGCATGGAGTTCCGAGGAGTATCGTATCAGATAGAGGAACCCAGTTTACCTCAAAGTTCTGGAAGCAGTTGCACGAAACTTTGGTAACCAGGCTAGAATTCAGTACAGCTTTTCATCCACAGACAGATGGACAAACCGAGAGAGTCAATCAGATTTTGGAGGATATGCTGAGAGCTTGTGCGCTAGATTCCCGATCTAGTTGGGAGGACAATTTGCCATATGCAGAGTTCTCTTACAACAACAATTACCAAACCAGTTTAAAGATGGCCCCTTTCGAATCCCTGTAAGGAAGGAGGTGCAGGACACCGTTATCATGGGACGAAGTTGGAGACCGCCAGTTGTTTGGACCTGACTTGATTAAAGAGTCTGAACAGAAGGTGAAGTTGATTCGCGATAGGCTCAAGGTAGCCCAGTCCAGACAGAAAAGTTATGCAGATTCTAAACGCAAGGAGACAGTTTACGAAGTTGGAGATAGAGCTTATCTTCGAGTATCTCCACTTCGGGGAACAAAGCGTTTTGGAGTAAAAGGGAAGTTAGCACCATGATTTGTAGGATTGTATCGAGTTTTGGAGCGTATGGGAGAAGTCGCCTACAAGTCAGAATTGCCTGAAGGATTGTCAGGAGTTCAAGATGTGTTCCACGTTTCTCAGTTAAAGAAATGTCACGCGGAGATGGCTGACATACCGTTGAGAGATACAGTGCCTTTGGAAACTATTCAGTTGGATAACGATTTGACGTACGAGGTGAAACCAATTAAGATTCTCGAGTTTGCCAGTCGAGTTACCCGCAGCAAGGTTATCAAGTTTTGCAAAGTTCAGTGGAGCCACCACACGGAGGATGAAGCCACCTGGGAACGAGAGGAAGATTTGCTCAAGGACCACCCTCACCTATTTTCTAGCCAACCCGAATCTCGAGGGCGAGATTCATCTTAAGGGGGGTAGGTTTGTAACATCCCAAATTTTCAATTTGGAATGTTATACATTAGATCATCATTGCATATCATATTTTATTTTTGCATTTTGGTTGATCCTAGAAATTCTATGCAACTCAAGGACCCACGGAGAGAGTTGGGGATTTCGTTATTTTCATATTTGAGTTCTCTCAAATTTTGAGAATAGGATCATTTGATTTTATTTATTTTATCATCAATTATTTCTATTAGAAAAATATGAGAGAGGGAATAAAATGACTTTCCCAAACTAAAGAAATATTGAGGATTTCATAATAAAATCAAATAAGATTTTATTTCGGAGTTTTTCGGTATTTTATTTGAATTTAGGAAAAAGTGCATTTTTCGAAATTGCATTTAGGTCCCAAATAAATGTTCACCTTGTGCGGCTTGATTTTAGAAGCCCGTGAAAATTTATTTCAGAATTTTTGGAGTCTGTTTAGTATTTCTTTTTATTTTTCTTCCGAGCGTAATTATTTAAAAAAACGAACTGACCTAACGGGCCGTGTCTGACTAGGACTCTGGCCCGACTAGGCAATATAAGCCGGCCCAGCTCCCCCGGGAGAAAACCCTAGCCAGCCCCGCCACACACGCCGCCCCGCCCGCGCCGCCGCCCGCGCCGCCTCCGCCGCTGAGGTTCGCCGCCGCCTCGACTTCCATGCCATCGGTTTTTTTTTAAAAAAAATTCTTAGATTGGTTTTTTTTAGATTCGGTTTTTTTAATAGATCGGTTTTTCCCGTTTATTTAAATAGCGAGCGTTCGTCCGTTCGTTCGTTCTAGCGAGCGTTCGTCGTTTTTTTCTTTTTCTCGGATTAAATCCGTGATTTTTCTGATCGCGATTCCTGATCCGATTTTCTTTTTAGTATAACTTTTCGCTCGTTTATCGGAATCAGGCGATTCAAGCGCCTAGAGTTTCGTCTCGAAACCCTCTATCCGTTTAACCAACTTAAACAAGTTTTTGCTATTGTAAAATTTTCCCTAGATCGAGATTTGTAGAACGAAGTTGTTTTCTTTCGCCATTTGACTTTCGTTGCTTTGTTCGATTTGATTCTTTTTGCCAACCGGAGTTCTTAAGTTGAACCTTCTGGTTAGATCTCTTATTTGAGTTTTACCTGTGCATTAGATGAGTAATTATTGTATGCTTGTTTGTTTGTCTGTGATAGAATACCCGGAGTGCGCCGCCTGTTACTTCGAATCTCTAGGTTTCGCGGATCATCAGCAAGGCAAGTAACACTTTGATCATACCTTTTCTACTACCCAGTTTTATTGCATTAGATCAATCCTCACACATTGCATGGTTAGGATTTAATTAAATTGTGGGATGGGAAGTAGTTGAGGTAGAACCTATTACCTGTTTATTATCAAACCTATGGGAGTTACTTCTACGTTTGCTTATTATGGCATGCTATGCTAGTAGACGTGGATTGGGTGAGTGATATCCATGACAGATGTGAGTTTTGTTAATTAATGGTTTATCTAAGGTGGCAACTTAAACACACATCTGGGTGGATTGAGGCACCTGGGTATTCCAGGACTTGCCTGTTTTCTTTTGGACCGCCACCCAGGCTCAAAGGGATCATGAGACTATTCATACTAGAAACTTCCGTGTGCAGCCACAAGCTATTATGGGCTCTAGCATAGTTGACTAAGTTGTGCGAACTCTTACAGTGGTAGACTAGCAGATGTAGGGGATGTAGGTGGTATGGTCTACTCGATCGTAAGGTGCTAGCGCTTCTGAAAGACTATGTCTCGGTCATCCGTCTTCTCAAACACCATGTAGTGCGAGAAACCAAACGGAGGCAATCGAGTCTTGTGGGGAAAAGTGCGCAAACCTCTGCAGAGTGTAATAAACTAATCATGGTTAGTCGTGTCCCCGGTTATGGACATCTTGAGTATCTAGTAGTTGGATTATCATGTGAATCTCAACATGTTACTCTAAATTAACTTTGTTGGGTTATGTTTAATGATGATGAGTAATTGGGATTGAGAATGTTGTCAACCATTCTCAATGTTTAACAACTACCATGATAGTTAAATAAATTTTATTCCTTTGAAGTAGGGAAAAATTGGCTTTACGCAAAACTATAACCATAGAGCTTTCCACCGGCCAAATATGCATATAGTATAGCTGTTTCATTCCATTACTCTCTGTGTGTTACCTTGCCAGCATATTCCATGTGCTGACCCGTTTCGGGCTGTAACATTAATGTTGCAGACTTTCCAGACGATGATTAAGGAGTTTTAGGTCGTGGTTCTATACTCAGTGATGCCGTTGGAGTTGATGGACTCACTTATCTTCCAAGCCTTCCGCTGTTATCGTTATTAGATGGCCTTAAGCCATATTTATTGTAATAAGTTCTCTTTTGAGACACTCGATGTAATAAGTGTGTGATTGCTACTCTGCTATAAATCCTCTGAGTACTGTGTGGTGTCAGCATTACTGATCCAGGGATGACACCGGAGCACAGAGATCAGACTGTTTGAGGTTTGGTCGCTACACATACTCAAAATGTCTGGGTATCATAATCACTTGACTCAGCTGGGAGTTAATCTTCCAGATGATAGTTTTATTGACAGAGTTCTTCAATCATTACCACCAAGCTACAAAGGCTTCGTGATGAACTATAATATGCAAGGGATGGATAAGACAATTCCTGAGCTCTTCGCTATGCTCAAAGCTGCAGAGGTAGAAATCAAGAAGGAGCATCAAGTGTTGATGGTTAACCAGACCACTAGTTTCAAGAAAAAGGGCAAGGGAAAGAAGGGGAGATTCAAAAATAATGGCAAGCAAGTTGCCACTCCCGGGAAGAAGCCCAAGTCTGGACCCAAGCCTGAAACTGAGTGCTTCTACTGCAAAGGGACTGGTCACTGGAAGCAGAACTGCCCAAAGTATTTGGCGGATAAGAAGGATGGCAAAGTGAACAAAGGTATATTTGATACACATGTTATTGATGTGTACCTTACTAATGCTCGTAGTAGCGCCTGGTATTTGATACTGGTTCGGTTGCTCATATTTGTAACTCGAAACAAGGGCTATGGATTAAACAAAGATTGGCTAAGGACGAGGTGACGATGCGCGTTGGGAATAGTTCCAAGGTCGATGTGATCGCCGTCCGCACATTACCTCTACATCTACCTTCGAGATTAGTTTTAGACCTGAATAATTGTTATTTGGTGCCAGGGTTGAGCATGAACATTATATCTGGATCTTGTTTGATGCGAGACAATTATTCATTTAAATCAGAGAATAATAGTTGTTTTATTTATATGAGTAACATCTTTTATGGTCATGCATCCTTGAAGAGTGGTCTATTTTTATTGAATCTTGATTGTGGTGATACACATATTCATAATATTGATGCCAAAAGATGCAAAGTTGATAATGATAGTGCAATATATTTGTGGCACTGTCGTTTACGTCATATTGGTGTAAAGCGCATGAAAAACTCCATGAAATGAGCTTTTGGAATCACTTGATTATGAATCATTTGATGCTTGCGAACCATGCCTCATGGGCAAGATGACTAAAACTTCATTCTCCGGAACAATGGAGCAAGCTACTGACTTATTGGAAATAATACATATCGATGTATGTGGTCCGATGAGTGTTGAGGCTCGCGGCGGGTCTCATTATTTCCTGACCTTCACAGATGATTTGAGCAGATATGGTAATATCTACTTGATGAAACACAAGTCTGAAACATTGGAAAAGTTCAAAGAATTTCAGAGTGAAGTGGAGAATCATTGTAACAATAAAATGAAGTTTCTACGATCTAATCGCGGAGGCCAATATTTGAGTTACGAGTTTGGCCTTCAGTCAAAACAATGTGGAATAGTTTCACAACTCATGCCACCTGGAACACCACAGCGTAATGGTGCGTCCGAACATTGTAACCATACTTTATTAGATATGGTGCGATCTATGATGTCTCTTATCGATTTACCACTATCATTTTGGGGTTATGCATTAGAGACTGTTGCATTCACTTTAAATAGGACACCGTCTAAATACGTTGAGACGACACCGTATGAATTGTGGTCTGGCAAGAAACCTAAGTTGTCGTTTCTTAAAGTTTGGGGTTGCAATGCTTATGTGAAAAATCTTTAGCCTGATAAGCTCGAACCCAAATAGGAGAAGTGTGTCTTCATAGGATACCCAAAAGAAACTGTTGGGTACACCTTCTATCACAGATCCGAAGGCAAGATCTTTGTTGCTAAGAATGGATCCTTTCTAGAGAAGGAGTTTCTCTCGAAAGAAGTGAGTGGGAGGAAAGTAGAACTTGATGAGGTAATAGTACATTTTCTCGAATTGGAAAGTAGCTCATCACAGAAAACCGTACCAGTGATGACTACACGAACTAGGGAGGAAGCTAATGATAATGATCACAAGACTTCAGATCAAGTTACTACCGAACCTCATAGATCAACTAGAGCATGTTCCACACTAGAGTGGTACGATAATCCTATTCTGGAGGTCATTTTACTAGACCGTGACGAACCTATGAATTATGAAGAAGCGATGATCAACCCAGATTCCGATAAGTGGCTTGAGGCCATGAAATCTAAGATAGGATCCATGTATGAGAACAAAGTGTGGACTTTGGTTTACTTGCCCGATGATCGGCGAGCCATAGAGAATAAATGGATCTTGAAGAAGAAGACTGACGCTGATGGTAATGTTACTGTCTACAAAGCTCGACTTTTCGCGAAAGGTTTTTTACAAGTTCAAGGAGTTGACTATGATGAGACCTTCTCACCCATAAAGATTCTTAAGTCTATCCGAATCATGTTAGCAATTGCCGCATTTTATGATTATGAAATATGGAAAATAGACGTCAAAACTGCATTCCTTAATGGATTTCTTAAAGAAGAGTTGTATATGATGCAACTAGAAGGTTTTGTCGATCCTAAAGGTACGAACAATGTGTGCAAGCTCCAGCGATCCATCTATGGACTGGTGCAAGCATCTCCGAGTTGGAATATATGCTTTGATGAGGTGATCAAAGCATATGGTTTTATACAGACTTTTGGAGAAGCATGTATTTACAAGAAAGTGAGTGGGAGCTCCATAGCATTTCTAATATTATATGTGGATGACATATTATTGATTGGAAATGATATAGAATTTCTAGATAGCATAAAAGGATACTTGAATAAAAGTTTTTCAATGAAAGACATCGGTGAAGCTGCTTAAATATTGGGCATCAAGATTGAGGGAGTCCTGGATTAGGGGGTCTCCGGACAGCCGGACTATCTCCATTGGCCGGACTGTTAGACTATGAAGATACAAGATTGAAGACTTCGTCTCGTGTCCGGATGGGACTCTACTTGGCGTGGAAGGCAAGCTAGGGAATACGGATATGGATATCTCCTCCTTTGTAACCGACCTTGTGTAACCCTAACCCTCTCCGGTGTCTATATAAACCGAAGGGTTTTAGTCCGTAGGACAACAACCACAACATACAATCATACCATAGGCTAGCTTCTAGGGTTTAGCCTCTCCGATCTTGTGGTAGATCTACTCTTATACTACCCATATCATCAATATTAATCAAGAAGGATGTAGGGTTTTACCTCCATCAAGAGGGCCCGAACCTGGGTAAAACATTGTGTCCCCTGCCTCCTGTTACCATCCGGCCTAGACGCACAGTTCGGGACCCCCTACCCGAGATCCGCCGGTTTTGACACCGACATTGGTGCTTTCATTGAGAGTTGCTTTGTGTCATCGTCGTTAGGCTTGATGGCTCCTACTATCATCGATAGTGATGCGGTCCAGGGTGAGACTTTTCTCCCTGGACAGATCTTCGTATTCGGCGGCTTTGCACTACAGGCTAATTCGCTTGGCCATCTGGAGCAGAATGAAAGCTACGCCCCTGGCCATGAGGTCAGATTTGGAAGTTTGAACTACACGAACGACATCCACGGAGACCTGATCTTCGACGGATTCGGGCCACAGCCGGGCGCACCACACTATCACGATGGGTATGACCTAGCTCTGCCGCCGAACAATACCCCAGAGGCCGCGCCCGCATCAGCTCCGACCCTTAGCTCGGAGCCAAATGCGCCAATCGAGGACGGGTGGTTAGACACCGCCTCAGGGGATGCAGTCTCAATGGCGATCGAGCCGAACACCATCCTAATCCTCTGCGCAGCCTGTGACCCCAAGGTGCCGGAGTCTTTTTCTGACTCTGAACTGCCCGCGCCCCTGCCAATCGAATCCGATTGGGCGCCGATCATGGAAGTCACCGCCTCGGATATCTTTCAGCACTCGCCCTTCGGCGACATTCTGAATTCACTAAGGTCTCTCTCTTTGTCAGGAGAGCCCTGGCTGGATTATGGCCAACAGGATTGGGATGCGGATGACGAAGAAATTCGACGCCCACCCACCACCCACTTAATAGCCACTGTCGATGACTCAACCGACATGCTCGACTTCGACTCCGAATACATCAACAGTATGGATGACGATGCGGGAGGCGAAGAGGAACCACCGCCCACAGGGCGCTAGACGTCCACCTCATCATATGACGTATACATGGTGGACACACCAAAAGAAGATGACTACGAGGAACGGAAGGACGCAACGAAGGCTTGTCCCCTCGAGAAGCAGTCAAAGCGACGGCGTAAGCGCCGCCCCAAATCCCGCTTCAGTAGAAATAACGATCATACAGACCCAGCGTTGGAGCAGGGTGAACTACTGCCGGACCACGGCAATACGGAGAATCAAACCGAACAAACCAATTCTGTCAAAGATAATAGTCCGGACGACATAACGCCGGACAGGCACCCGGAGCAGCAGAATTCCCATGAAAGGCTTGTTGCCACTGCGAGGAGTCTTAAAAAGCATAAGCAAAGGCTCAAGGCTGCGCAGGACACACTCCAAATCAGATGGAGTAAAGTACTCAACACAGCAGCAAAGTACGGTGGCAATCGCCCCACCAAGAGCTACCCAAAGCGGAAGTTGCTACGAGGAGGCATCAGACCCCCCACAACCAAAAATTAAAACAGCCATCTGGCCGGATAGACGAGCTCACGGCCAACATAAAGCGGCAAGCAACGCCGCACATAAGCCAATACGCGGTCTACGCAAGGGCTCGCATTAAAAGGAGGATGGAACCAGATCCATCTATGGACCACGCAAGCGTGCTCCAGCATACGATGCAACACAACAAACATCCGAACAACGTGGTACACCCAGATATAGGGGTGCCGCACACCCCCTATGTTTCACCGATGAGGTGCTGGACCATGAATTTCCAGAGGGATTCAAACCCGTAAACATAGAGGCATACGACGGAACAACAGACCCTGGGGTCTGGATTGAGGACTATATCCTCCATATCCATATGGCTCGGGGAGATGATCTCCACGCCATTAAGTATTTACCCCTCAAACTCAAAGGGCCAGCTCGGCACTGGCTTAAGAGCCTCCCCGAAAGCTCCATTGGAAGCTGGGAAGAGCTCGAAGACGCCTTTCGGGCAAATTTTCAAGGGACTTATGTCCGACCTCTGGACGCGGATGATTTGAGTCATATAACTCAACAGCCCGGAGAGTCAGCCCGAAAGCTTTGGAACATGTTTCTTACTAAAAAGAACCAAATTGTCGACTGTCCGGACGCCGAGGCCTTGGCAGCTTTTAAGCATAGCGTCCATGACAAATGGCTTGCCAGACACCTCGGCCAAGAAAAGCCGAGAACAATGGCAGCATTAACAAGCCTCATGAGCCACTTTTGCGTGGGTGAGGACAGCTGGCTAGCCAGATGCAGCACCAGCGACCTCAGTACATCCGAAGTTAGAGATGGAAACGGGAAATCATGGTGCAACAGTAATAACAAACGTCGGAATAAAAAAGATAGCACGAAGAGCACGGCAGTAAACGCCGGATTCAAAAGCTCTCGGCCAGGTCAGCAACAGCCGCCCTCTAAAGGCGCCAGAGACTAACTGTCCAGCCTAAACAAAATTCTGGACCAAATATGTCAGATCCATAGCACCCCTGGTAAACCCGCTAATCATACCCACAGAGAATGTTGGGTCTTCAAGCGGTCCGGCAAGCTCAACGCCGTACACAAGGGGGAGGATACACCAAGCGAAGACGAGGATGAGCCTCTCAAGCAAGACACTGGGGAACAAAAGAAATTTCCACCAGAAGTCAAAACAGTAAACGTGTTACACGTGATCAAGGGGAGAAACAAAACGGCACTCCCAGAAAAATATGCCCAAGGGCCTATCACCGCGGAGTCCTGCCACTGGTCGTCTCAACTGATCACTTTCGACCATCGTGATTACTCAACAAGTATCCTGCATGCGGGATGGGACGCCCTGGTATTAGACCCAACAATTGACGCATACCACTTCACACGAGTCCTAATGGACGGTGGCAGCAGTCTAAACCTAATATACCAGGATACAATCCGCGAAATGGGGATATACCCAACGAAAATTCGCCATAGCAATACTACCTTTAAAGGAGTAACACCAGGCCTAGGGGCTCATTGCACGGGCTCCCTGCTACTAAAGGTTATATTCGGCTTCCCCGATAACTTCCGTAGCGAACATTTAACCTTCCACATCGCTCCGTTCCAAAGTGGCTATCAAGCACTACTTGGACGCGAAGCTTTTGCTCGCTTTAATACAATACCACATTATGCTTCCCTGACGCTCAAGATGCCCGGTCCACGCGGCATCATTATAGTGAACGGAAGTATTAAGCGATCCTTGCGTGCCGAAGAGAATGCGACTGCCTTGGCAGCCGCACACTAAAAACTGCCTCACCGACTAAAGTATTTGATAGGTCGTCAAGACCACAGACGCGATTAGACAAGTCCGGCGCTGCTATATGTAATTTATACCGTATTGATGGCCACACCCCTATTAATAATACAAGGGGCCCAACGCGCGTAGACAAGCGGCAATTTATACTCATTTCTCGTTATAGATGGTTTCTTTAAAAAACTATCTCCCTGCACGAAAACTTTTTCACCTAAATTCCTCGCTTTTATAGATGACCATCGTGCTACACCCGTCTAGGATACGGCACAACGGAGACACAGGAGCAGACGTGCAGCAGGGACCCGTTCCAAGGATTCTTTTTAGATTAAGACCCTGCGTAAACCTTTTTTACTGTCTCTTATTGATACACATCCATCGAATTCTCAGCACAATCGAGAAGGATGCTGACGTCTTGGCATGTGGCCACGTCAGAATAATGCACGTACCTGGACACAAGGGGCTTCTTACAAAGGGCACTATTTAGGCCTAGTTTATACCATAAAGACCGAATACCATAGGGAGTGTTCGGCGTCGCGAGTTTGGCCTTATATGCATCAGCTCTGAATAATTGTCTTTGGTTAAATGTTGGGTTTGCCTGGCTCCTGTGTTTTGGTGCCTTACGTTCCGCTTTACCGGCTAAGGCAGCACCAGGAGAACTACTGCGATTGTGCCATGGTTCATCCAGACAAGAACCTCAGTAGAGAAAGCCGAAAACTGACTGTCATGATATAGCATGAGACTGGTCAACCACTCGATGACCTATCGGAATGTTAGAATTCCTCCGCCTTAACGAAGGGACGTTTTCCCACCAGGCATGTACGCACCCCGAGATCAGGAGAGTGCGGAGCCACCAGGGGCTATCTAGTAGCCCCACTGTCAAACTCCTATGGCTAAGTGAAAGTGTTAAAGCATTATAGTCCGGTTGCCTCGTTCGCTATGCTATCACCTCCTTAAATAGGACCAAGACGTTGGGTTAAGTGTGAACACGCGTTTTTTGCGAGCACCTCTGCATTATATGTGTGGGGGTTGAAGCCGACGGCTGCAATCTTTCAGGTTATACACATGTATACATAAACGGCCGCACAGGAGGCATCATACTACTTTCAGGCAAAAGTATAAACATAGCCTTATAAAATTTCATAAAAGCATTGTGTTTACAATGAGAATACATGTCACTCAAACATAATATTCTTCGAGCATTGGGCCTCTATCAAACGAGCACCCTCGAGAACTTCCTCGAAATAGTGCTCGGCAGCCACTCGGCCTATGGCCGAACCCTGCGCTGCAACAGTGGTAGCGTCCATCTCTGCCTAGTATGCTTTAACACGGGCAAGGGCCATTCGCGAGCCTTCTATGCACGCCGACCTCTTCATCGCATTAATATGCAGCATCGCACCAAGGAACTGCTGCACTAAACTAAAATAATTGTCCGGCTTTGGCTTTTTCGGCCATAGCTCATCCACGACAGACCTCATGGCGAGTCCGGACAACCTATTTAGTTCGGCCCATTCGGCCAGCTGATCAGTCAATGGAAGCGGACGCTCTGGAACATTGAATTGCGACCAGAACAGCTTGTCCACTTCACGATTTGTTTGACCTTGGAAGCATTTGGCCGCATCGGCAGCGCTCGCCGCCAAGTCCATATACGCATCTGTTGAACTCCACAGCCGACCCAGAGGGGCATATCGTGGATCTCCGAACTTCCTCCGTAGCATGAAGGGTTTCCCAGCCGTAATATCCCCGGCCTCCCGCAGCTCCTCCTTCCTCGCTCTCATCGCAGAGCGGGTGTCTTTGTCCACCATCGTGGCCTTCTCAAGGTTCGTTGCCTTCGCTCGGTTTTCTTTTTCAAGGAGCTCGCAGGTCGGCAGTGTCTTTTAATTCTACGGCCATCTTGACCATCTTCTCTTGGCTCTCGCAATGTGCGGCATTCTCGGCTCTCGACTCTTCGGCCGCCTTCAAGGCAGCCACATTACTAATCCTCGCTTGTTCCTTGGCTCGGGCAAGTTCTGCCCGCAATGTTTCCACGGTGGCAGCTCCATCTGCAGTCACAACATATTAAAGATACTAACATCATGCTGCTCTTACTATGTGGCGTTCACTAGATAATAACACTTACCCTGTGCCTCGTCAAGCCTCTTGTTAACAAGCCTGATGTCGGCTCTGCCTCATCCAGTTGTTGTTTTAATTCGGCAAACTCACTAGTCCGGCTAGTCACCGGAGCTTCCACCACCTACACATAAGGGCAGTCTGGTTATTGCCTGGGACTATGATCCTCTGTTCGCTGCCGTTCTCGACGACAACCAGAGTCTCAGGGGCTACTATCTACACAGGGCACACCTAACATGTGCAGTACTATCACATATTATCTCACGTACCTCAAAGCCTGTCAGTAGACTCATAAAGGCTTCATGTATTCCGCTTTCAGCGGACGAAATTCTCTCCATCACTGTACCCATCAGCGTACGGTGTTCTTCTGAGATGGCCGCTCGCCCCACCAGCTCCCTCAGAACGTCCGACCGCATACCAGACGGTGCCGGACCCTTTTGTTTGCTCTCTTCGGGAGCCGGACGCTGGGGACTTCGTGGGTCTATGGGATTATCTTCTGGCCTCATCGGATCCGGAGAGGCCCTCCGTGACGACACTTCGGGGTCGCTCGCTTCTTGAGCGGAGGAGTCCGGCGGAGGCATTTCGCTCTCCATCATCTCTGGAAGAAGATCCCTCGAAGACGAGCTCAGCTGAGAGGGGCTAAGGCCCGAACTTCAAGATATATGCGGTGGTTATTTTCTCAGAAAAAAGATAGCATACCTTTGCTATTAAAGTATTTCGGATCACTTACGACTCGTTGGAGGGCTGATCCCCCCGCGGACTTTGTGCGGCAAAAGCACCCCCTGAGGCAAGACCCTCTGTGTGAGACTTCTCTCATTTGGAGGCTTTGGCTTCTGGATCCTCAGAAGCAGTCCTTTTCCTCCCCCGGTTATTCTCCTTCATGGAGACGCTCATTCCCTCGGTTGGAACTAGCAGCGATGGGGGCCCGCGTCCGCCCGTATTATCCCCCCACCCCGTATCTTCCTTCGAGGGCTCCGGGCAAGGTGCGACCTCGAGCATCTTTTCCAATACCGGATTTTCCAAACCCTCAGGGAGGGGGTCCAAACACCGAATCGTCTTCGCCTTTGTTAGCCAGTCCTGGTCAAAAAGAGAACTCTCAGAAATAACTTCATGATGATTAAAAGACAGTGTGTTCGGCCAGAGGATTTCTTACTTGTTCAGCGGCGCGGTTACTGCTCAGGCCCATGTCCTCGGTAATATCCGGACACTCTACTTGAGGTCCGAAGAATGACTTGTACATCTCCTCATGCGTCAGGCCGAGGAAACTTTGAATGGCACGCGGTCCATCTGGGTTGAACTCCCACAAGCGAAGGGGCCGGCGTTTGCAAGGCTGGACTTGACGAACCAGCATAACTTGTATTACCACAACCAAATTAAAATCTCCCTCGAAGAGATCTCGAATGCGGCTTTGAAGTATAGGCACGTCCTTGGCTGGACCCCAGCTCAGACCTCTGCTAATCCATGACATCAGTTGTGGTGGGGGGCCCGAGCGGAAAGCGGGGGCAGCCGCCCACTTGGCACTTCTGGGAGCCGTGACGTAAAGCCACTCCCGTTGCCATAATTCAGACACCTCTGGAAAAGAACCTTTAGGCCATGGAGCTCCTGCCATCTTTCCTATTGATGCACCTCCGCATGCTGCATGTTGCTCCTCGATCATCTTTGGCTTCACTTCAAAGGTCTTGAGCCACAGGCCAAAGTGAGGGGTAATGCGGAGGAAGGCCTCACACATGACGATAAATGTCAAGATGTGGAGAAAGGAGTCCGGAGCTAGATCGTGGAAATCTAGCATGTAATAGAACATCAAACCCCTGATGAAGGGATCCAGATTGAGGCCTAGGCCTCGGAGGAAGTGGGAGACGAACACGACGTTCTCGTTGGGTTCGGGAGTAGGGACGACCTGCCCTCGAGCAGGCAGCCGATGCGAAACCTCGGCAGTCAGGTATCTGGCCTCCCTCAGCTTCTTGATGTCCTCTTCCGTAACGGAGGAGGGCATCCATCAGCCTTGAAGGCTGGATCCGGACATGATTGAAGATCCGGAGCACCTAACCTGGGCTTTGGGTGTTAGAACTCAAGGCGGGGGGAAGGTTCGATTGAGCACGAGAGGGAAAAAGTGAAAACCTTGTCCCTTTATAAAGAGGGTGAATATCAAGCGTCCTCTCCGTAACCGTTTAGGACTTGCCTATGATCTAGGAGTCCTAGAAACGGTTGGGTTACCCACGACCGCATTAATGAGAATCCCGTAATTGGGGGAACACGATCTCTGCTTTGACAAGATGTGTCAAGAAACCGCCTCGCGTTATGTCTGGAGCTGGTTGAAGAAAAACAGTTTGAATAATCACCGGGCCATGACATAACGTCATGCTGCCAAAACGAGTCAGCGAATTGGATTTGCGAAAATATTATTCTCTCTACGGTGGAATGTGGAACTTATTTTGCAGGGTCGGACACTATCCTCGTATTCAAATTCTTCTGTGATGTATTCGGAGAAGGAACCCGCCTTGCAATGCCGAAGACAATACTGCGTGCCGGACTCATCGTCATTGAAGTCTGGTTCAGGGGCTACTGAGGGAGTCCTGGATTAGGGGGTCTCCGGACAGTCGGACTATCTCCATTGACCGGACTATTAGACTATGAAGATACAAGATTGAAGACTTCGTCTCGTGTCCGGATGGGACTCTAATTGGCGTGGAAGGCAAGCTAGGCAATACGGATATGGATATCTCCTCCTTTATAACCGACCTTGTGTAACCCTAACCCTCTCCGGTGTCTATATAAACCGAAGGGTTTTAGTCCGTAGGACAACAACCACAACATACAATCATACCATAGGCTAGCTTCTAGGGTTTAGCCTCTCCGATCTCGTGGTAGATCTACTCTTGTACTACCCATATCATCAATATTAATCAAGAAGGACGTAGGGTTTTACCTCCATCAAGAGGGCCCGAACCTGGGTAAAACATTGTGTCCCCTGCCTCCTGTTACCATCCGGCCTAGATGCACAGTTCGGGACCCCCTACTCGAGATCTGTCGGTTTTGACACATACCTTGATAAAGTTTTGAAGAAGTTTAAACTGGATCAGTCCACAAGTTGCACATGCTCACAACATGGGCTAGTAGCATTTGCATTATCAATTAAAAACATATGAGGAAATGTGGGTTTCTCCTTGGTTAGCTTCACTTGGAGTTGATCATGAGACTCTTTGAGGATAGCATGAGCACTTTTCAAGGCCTTGTGAGCCTTGTAAAGTATATCAAACTCATCCTTGAGTCTAGTATGGTCAACCCCAAGTTTGGCCTTCTCAGAATTGAGCACACGAGTGACAACAAGAGCATGACCAAGATCTTTCTTTAATTCAGCATTATCATCGTTGTGTGACTCCTCAAGAGCCAAACGATGACCATGCTCTTCCTCAAGCGCATTAGAGAGATCCGATATCTCATCGGCATAGTCACGACTATGCCCTTCCATCTTAGTGATGGTGTCTTCGTGAGCCTCGATCATGTCATTGGCTTCACCAAGTTGTTCCAAGAGATCAACTAAGTGCTTCTTGGATATACCCTTGAGCTTACTCATAAAGGACTCAAACTCATTTTCCTCCTCCTTCGGCCCCTCACTTTCATCAATGCAATCTGTCAAGGAAGTATTAGTAGTGATGGTAGTTTTGATGTTGGGGGTTACCTTGTTGGTGGCTTTAGCCATGAGGCACTTGGCGGTGATGTTCTCGTTGGGTGAATCGAAGAGGGACACCCGTGGAGTTGTTGCAATGGCAACGGAAGCCATGGCAACCGTCTCACCATCTTTATCATCATCCTCATTGTACTCTTCTTGTGCCACCAACCCCTTGGGAGGATTCTTCTTGGTGAAGTTGTTCTTGTTGGGGAAGGACTTGGCCTTGTATTTTTGAATAAGCTTGCCACAATTGTCCTCCCTCTTCTCGTACGGGCAATCCACAACAAAGTTACTCACATTGCCACAATTATAGCGCGTCCTCACATGTTTCTTGCCCTTGGCGCCACTTGAGTTGTTCTTATTGAAGTTGAGCCTTGTGTTCTCCTTGTTGCCCCAAAATTGTCGTGAAGCAAGAGCCATGTGCTCATGATAGGCATATTTGGTGTCTTCGGGGCAACTCTCCTCTTCTTCCTCTTCATACTCTTCTTCCACACTAGCCTTGGCCTTCAAATCAAGGTTGAGCTTCTCTGATCGTTCAGAACGCAACACCACATTGTTGGCAGTCTTGTCCAAGATCCTCATTGCAACAAACTCATCCAACACTTCACTTGAGGACAAGGAGTGAAAGTCCGGTCTTTGATGGATGACGGATGACGGAGGACATGGCCTTATGGTACGGCATCATGGCCTTGAGAAACTTGTGCTTGATCCAATTGTCATCTGTATCCTTTCTCCCATGATCTCGGAGTGAGACCGCGAGAGTGGTTAATCTTCGGTAAAGCTCTCGCGGTTCTTCATCTTCAATCATTGCAAACTCATCGGCTTCATCTTGCAGCACTTCAAAGTTTGAGCGTTGAATGCTTGCGCTTCCCTTGTAAATGGAAACAACATGTTGCCATGCTTCCTTGGCCACGGTGAAAGGTTGGAGGTGCCCAATATCTTCGGGACGAATGGATTCTTGGAGAATGAAGAGAGTGTAATCGTTAAATTGATGATATGTGGCTTCTCTAGGAGTGAAGTTTCTTGGGTTGTGCAGATAGAAACCGTGCTCAATAGTTCTCCAAAGATTAGTAGAACTATGATTTAAATGACATTTAAAGTGATACACCCAAGAGGCAAAATCCTCATTTTTCACAAGATTAGGAGGAGGACCAACATGATTCATATGTGTGGAGAGAACCGGTCCTCCATAGGAAATGGGAGGTTCAACATGGGTAAAGATGCCACTCCCATTCATACCACTCGACAAAGGAACTTGGTCACTACTAGCTTCCCCCTTATTGGAGTTGGCATCCGTCACCTTGTTAGTGGAATCAACCACTTCCAACGGTGCGGTGGATAATTTAAGACCTTCAAGAAACTCCTTAAACATGCCTTTAACCTCGGTCATCATGGAGGTTTTCAATGTGTCCAAAGCCGCATTGAACTCCTCACGATAGACCGAGGATCACCCATCGGCCGCAGACAAGGGAGGACTCGCACCGGAGTGCTCCTCCACCTCGTCTGTGGTGTCAACCATACTCTTCGGACGGAAAAGTCCTTAATAAAGAGATGAGGCTCTGATACCAATTGAAAGGATCGATATGGTTGACTAGTGGGGGTGAATAGGCAACTAACAATTTTTAGGTTTTCTTTACCGAATTAAACTTTGCATCAAAATAGGCTGTCTAGATGTGCAAGTAGGTACATATATGATGCAACAACAACAATTACATGAGCAAGCAAGGGATACAACACAGTGTAATCTTGCACAAGTAAAGGTAAGAGATATCCAAGAGTGGAGCCGGTAGAGACGAGGATGTGTTACCGAAGTTCCTTCCCTTTGAGAGGAAGTACGTCTCCGTTGGAGCGGTGTGGAGGCAGAATGCTCCACAAGAAGCCACTAGGGCCACTGTATCCTCACACCCTCACACAATGCGAGATGCCGTGATTCCACTATTGGTGCCCTTGAAGGTGGTGACCGAAACTTCACAAACAAGGTTGGGGCTATCTCCACAACTTAATTGGAGGCTCCCAATGATACCATGAAGCTTCACCACAATGGAATATGGCTCCGCGGTGACCTCAACTGTCTAGGGTGCTCAAACACCCAAGAGTAACAAGATCCGCAAGGGATTAGTAGGGGGAATCAAATTTCTCTTGGTGGAAGTGTAGATCGGGGCCTTCTCAACCAATCCCTAGAGAATCAACAAGTTTGATTGGCTAGGGAGAGAGATCGGGCGAAAATGGAGCGTTGAGCAACAAGGGAGCTTGGGGAGGGAAGAGGTGGGCTTCTTGGGGAAGAAGACCCCCTTTATATAGTGGGGAAAAGATCCAACCGTTACCCCTCTCTTAGCCCGCGATACGCGGTACTACCGCACACGGCCGCGGTACTACTGTTGTGAGGTGCGGTACTACCCCCCCACTCGGTAGAGGCCAGATGAGGGCATGTTGCACATGGCAACGGGCGGTAGAACCGCCGGAGCGGTACTACCGCGCGCCCTTATGGTACTACCATAAGGCAGGGCTCAACTGGCTTTGGAAAATGCACGGGAGAAATAAATTGCTTCCGTAGCTACTTCCATTGAGGTTGGAGTTGTGCAAAACTCTGGCATGGTACTACCGCTCACAGGGAGTGGTACTACCGCGTAGGGGCGGAAGTAAAAAAATTATTCCGCATCTACTTCCGCATGCGCCAGCGTCAGGGCTGGAAGCAGCGGTACTACCACTCACCAGGAGCGGTACTACCTCTCACCAGGAGTGGTACTACTGCTCGTTTGAGCGGTACTACCACATGCCCCTGCGATACTACTACTCCCTTGAGCAGAACTACCGCATGCCACAGAGGCTTTAGCATTTGACAGCCTTCATATCGCAGAGACATGGATAAACCGATGGTGCTCCATCGAAGCAAAGGAAAGGTGGTGCAAAGGAACATATGTGCATGTTTTGATTCCACCCTAACCTTTCCGAAGCGGACCCCCTCTTGATAGTACGGCTTTCCTACGGCTCAAATCCACCGAAAAGAAACATAGAAAACCACCGTCTTCGATAGGCTCCCAGGGGCACCTAATTATCTTGTGCACTGTCATCAATCACCAAAACCACATACGGAGAATGTAAGTGCATCTAGTGCCCCTTAGTGATTTTGGTGTATTGAAGACTTATAGGTTAAGGGACTAATGTGTTTGTGAGTGTACACAGGTCTATAAGTCTATGAGGAGTTTGATATTTACAGAGAAAGTCGACCCCTAAAATTGAATGTCTTCAACTGAAGACTTTGGCTTTCTGAAGACTTTGAAAGTGAAGAAATTGGTGTGACCATGAAGACTTGATATTCATGCGAGGAACATGAAGCGTGAAGACTTTTGTTTTCATAGTTTCATTTTCTATTAAAGGGGGTCGAGGTAAAACTAAGGAAAAGTTTCCAAGTGATGCTCATCTCAAAATTCTACACCTACCAATCCTTTCGAGTGAAGCCATTGGAAATCTCATATAGTTCAGTCAATTTGTTCAGTGACAGAGACGAAGATCTTCTGTTCTTTGAGGAATTTGTTCTGACTGAGGAGTTAGGAATTCACCACTGCGGATTGCCTACAAGTGAGAAACATGATAGCCCTAAGGAATTTGATAGCCAAATTTCTGACCGTTGTTCTTCTACGTGACAGTTGTCCCAAAATATCCACCCACCTAATGGTCATATCATTGAAGGGCATTTATGTCTTATCATGTCGGGCTGCTCCCTAGGCTATAAATAGACGCCCCATACAATCACTAGCTGGTTGGCTGCTCCGCGAGAAACTGACACTTGTCATTGAGAGCATCCCATCCTCTGAGGACTTAGAGCAAAAATCATCAAGTGAGGAAAAACCCAAAACCCCAAACCAAACACCTACAAACCCAAAGTGATTGAGCATCACTGAAGAGATTTTTCCTATGTGGAACTGATGCTTGTTACCTTTGAGGACTGTGCATCCTCCAGACAGTTAGGCATCATGGTCTAGAGCACCCAAGAGGAAATTGTGGATCACCGAGTGACCGAGTTTGTGAAGGTTTGGAAGTCACCTGAAGACTTACCATAAGTGATTGGGAGAGGTCTCTGTGACCTTAGCTCAAGGAGAATACAGTGAGGATTGTGTGTCCTCGGGTTTAAATACCTAGCCGCTCCAACCAGACATACGACTGTCACAGCTGTTGGAACTGTTCTACCAAATCATTGTCTTCACTGAGCTAACTAGTTCTATTTCTTCAACCCTTTCATTTCCTCATTACTGTGTTGTTGTTCTTGATCGTTACTATTTGAAGACTTTGACTGGAGATTTTCTCAATTTCTTCAATTCAATTTCTTCAGTCAGTTTGTCCTCAGCCTACTTATCCTGTGTTTACGCTTTCTGTATTCTATGCTTGTTTTCACTTCTTCATGATGACTGTGATACTTCTCTGTTATGCTTGCATCTGAGTACTTATTCAACTGCTAAGTATTTCGTTGCTTAGGAATTTCCTCACCCTGAAATTCCTCAGTGACGAATTTGTAAAAATCGCCTATTCACCCCCCTCTAGTCGATATACCGCACTTTCAATTGGTATCGGAGCAAGGTACTCCCTTGTTCTGTGTGATTTTGGTTTAACCTCCTGGAGTTTTAGTTATGTGGACCGCATGTATGATCAAGGTCTCCGCTGGGTGTCCTACCTTCGATGGGATGGACTACCCCTACTGGAAGAATAAGATGTGAATACATCTTGAGGCAATTGACAGCGATCTCTGGTATGTTGTGGAAAATGGTGTTCCCTCTGTCACTCCTACCATCAACACTGCTGACGTGAAGAGATTCAAGCAACTCGACTCTCAAGCGAAGAACATCATATGTGGCCATATGAGCAAAGGGCAGTATGGCAGAGGGAGTGCTTTGGACACAGCAAAGCTTATCTGGGATAGGCTATCCAAGGTCAATGAAGGAGTCTCAACATGGTGTGACTCTCGAGTTGACGTTCTTCGCAATCTCTTCAATCACTTCTAAAGACTCAACAATGAAAATGTTCAGCAAACCTTCGATCGCCTCACTAACATTTCAAACGAGCTTCAAGCACTTGATGCCACTGACATCACCGACCATGAGGTGGTGAAGAAATTGTTGAGATCATTTGATTCCTCTTTTGACACTCTGGCATTGATGATACAAGAACGTGGAGACTACAAGTCACTTGATCCCGTTGATATCCTCGAGAGGCTAAATACTCATGAGTTCCAACTTGCTGAGAAGAGAGATCTCTATGGACCGGGCTATGGCAGATCACGTGCACTAAAGGCCAAGGCAGTCTCTAAATCTGAAGGTGAGGATTCAGGTAGCAGCCTTGGTGATCCTGAAGAACTAAGCCAGGAGCTATCAATGCTCATGAGGAAATTCCAGAAGTTCTCAAGACATGGTTGATTTGACAAATCCTCAAGAAGTGATGACATAAGATTAGATTCCGCATCCCGTGACTAGCAGAAGAGACTTTGCCACAAATGCAAGAAACCCAGTCACTATATTCAAGATTGTCCTTAGTGGGAAAACGAATCAAAGAAGAAGAAGTACAAGGACTACAGTTCTGATGACTCAAAGAAGAAGAAGAAATCTTCAAAGTCCTCTTCATCAAAATCCTCAAGGTCTTCATCACACAAGAAGAACAGCTCCAAGAAGGCTCGGGCATTCATTGGCAAGGAAATGGACTCTGAGGCTGAATCTGAGGAAAATGAGGAAGAGGAGGCATTTGAGGAGTCAGACTTTGGTGTGGCGAGCCTAGCTCTCGCTACTACGTTCGTAAGCAAGTCCATCTTCAACTCTGAGGAAAATGACCTCCCCAACACTGCTGACGACAGCGATGATGAGTACGCTCCCACCTATTGCTTCATGGCAAAAGGTGCAAAGGTACTCAAATATCCCTCCTCTGAATCAAGTGAGGATGAATCTGATGAAAACCTCAAGCCTAGCTATTCTAAACTTGCTAAGATAGCTGTGAAACAACAAAAGGCTCTTGAGAAGGTTCAAAATATGCTAGACAAAAGCGATGATATGTTGGCGAAGAAATGGATCGCACTAAAACTTTGACTAGAAATATACAGAGACTTCAAACTAAGTTTGACAACCATCAGAGTCATCATAACACTCTCTTATCTGATCATGAGAAGCTTTCTTATGAATTTCTTCAAAGAAAGCAAGACCTTGAATAGCTAAGAGTGATTTATGAAGATCTTCAGAAGGAATGTGACTCATTACATGCTCAACAAATCAGTTCCGCTCAGGTTGAATTCATCCCACCATGTTTGAAATGCATTGAACGTGAATCTGCTAATTCTTCACCTGAAAGTTAAAATGCTTATATTGCTGCAAATTCTTCAACTGTGTCTGCTATCACTAATTCCTCATCTGAGGATGCTACTAGTATCACTGACCATGCAGGGCTGAAGGAATTGTATGTGACAGGCATGTACAAAAGTCTCAAAGGGAATCAGGCACTTTGTGATGTGCTTAAAAAGTAGATCCTCAACATGAACCCTAGGAAAGAGGGTATTACCTTTGAGAGGAAACTCAATGCTGATGGGACCTACTGGAAACCTGAGCAGTATCCCAAAACCTCATGGGTTGCTACAAATGGACCTTCAGTGGATCCATCTACCTTATCTGGCTTTACATGTAAATCTTCATATTCTTCTGATGAGTCATTTGACTCCAATTATAAACTGTTCAAAAATCAGAATGGTGATGTATTTGCTAGATATGTTGGCACTAACTGCCGGAAGGGTCCCCCTATGAAGAAAATCTGGGTTCCCAAAAGGTGCCTTGAAAGTCTTCAGGTGAATGTCATCATGACACCACCTATGAAGAATAGGAACCCCAGATCAAATTCTTCATATGGACCAAAGTCTTTATATGGATCCAAGTCCTCATATGGACCACATTCCTCACGTGGATCAAATTCCTCATATGGATCAAAGTCCTCATATGAACATCATCGTGCTAACACTTCTGTTTTGCAGGGAAGATCTAAGGGTTATGAATATGTGCATTATTCTTCAAATCATTATGTTCATAAGTCCTTGAAGAATTTCTCTGCTTATTCATATGCTTACTCTAATCCCTCTCATGTGAAATGAAGTGGATTGGCTTCAATGCCACCTTTCTCTTATGGAGCTCGCAGAATGATGAACTCTTTGCCACCCCTCCAGATGTGGGTGGTGAAGAAAAAGAACTAATCTCTTATGCAGGGTTAGGTCTACTCCAGATGAACTTAAACATCCGAAGAATTTGCTGGAGACCTGAATATGCTTGAAAGGATGCAAGATAATCATGAATAAATGAACTTCAATTTTTCTCGTCCTCATACTGCTTTACCTGTTCTCTTGCTTGATGAAATTGATCTGATGAATTTGATGTCATATTCTTCACTGATGAAGTATATGAGTCCGTAAGATGCACTAATTCATCTGCAGGATGATCAACCCAAAGCCACTGAGTGGCTCCTTGACAGTGGATCTACAAATCACATGACTGGTGACAGGAACTTATTGATGGACACTACTTTATCTCCATCCCATCTGAAGCATATCACCTACGCTAACAAAGGCAAAAGCAAGGTATTGGGTCTAGGTAAGGTTTCGATCTCAAAGGATCGACACATGGACAAAGTCATGCTTGTCGAGTCCTTAGGGTTCAACCTCATGTCTGTCTCAATGCTTTGTGATCTTGATATGGTTGTTGTCTTTGGCAAGTATCATTGTGTTGTGATCATGGAAGCTGACAATTCCAAAGTCTTCGAAGGCTTTAGGAGAGGAGATATGTATATTGTTGATTTCTCTATAGGACCTCAACCTACTATATGTCTACTTGCGAAAGCTTCAGAAGGCTGGCTATGGCATCGACGACTTGGTCATGGTGGCATGACGAACCTGCACACTCTAGCTGTCACACCCTCGATGTGACTATATCTCCCACGTGTCGAGGCACGACTTAGAGGCATAATCGCATTGAAGGCATATGTCGCAAGTTAGGCAATCTTCACAACATCCCATGTAATATAGATAATAAAAGGGGAGATAACATAGTTGACTTACACTCGCCACGTCAATCAGGTACATAAATAACATTACATCATACAAACACTCATGGCCCGACTACGGCGCCAAAATAAAAGATAACCCAACATGCGACACGGTCCCGATCACCCCCAACTAGGCACCACTACTGATCATCAGGAAAGGAAACATAGTATCGTTGAGAGTCTACATCAAACTCCCACTTGAGCTCGAGCGCGTCACCTGGAGCGGAATTATCAGGCGCTGCATCTGGTGTAATAGTAATCTGTGAGCCACAGGGACTCAGCAATCTCGCACCCTCGCGATCAAGACTATTTAAGCTTAATAGGTATGGCATGGTAAATATGTGGAGCTGCAGCAAGCAACTAGCAAATATGGTGGCTATCCTGTTCGCAAAAGAGAGCGAGAAGAGGAGGCAAAGCGCGAGCGAGAAACTAGAGAGCAACCTGTGCAAGCATTACTCCAACACCGTGTCCACTTCCCGGACTCCGCCGAGAAGAGGCCATCATGGTAACTCACACGGTTGATTCATTTTAATTAAGTTAAGGTTCAAGTTATCTACAACCGGACATTAACAAATTCCCATCTGCCCATAACCGCGGGCACGGCTTTCGAAAGTTCAAATCCCTGCAGGGGAGTCCCAACTTAGCCCATGACAAGCTCTCACGGTCAACAAAGGAATAGACCTCCTCCCGAGACGTTACGATCAGACTCGGTACCTCGGTTCTTCAAGACACTTCGACAGGTTAAAACAAGACCAGAAACACCACCCAGATGTGCCGACAAATCCCGATAGGAGCTGCAAATATCTCGTTCTCAGGGCACACCGGATGAGCAAGACGTCGGGTAGGCCAGCCCAGAGTTGCCCCTGGTAGCCCCGGACATCGCTCGGTTGTACCAAGACTCAGAGGAGCACTGGCCCGGGGGGGCTAAAATGAGATGACCCTCGGGCTCCGGAAACCCAAGGGAAAAGAGGCTAGGTGGAAAATGGTAAAACCAAGGTTGGGCATTGCTGGAAAAGCTTTAATCAAGGCGAACTATCAAGGGGTTCCCATTATAACCCAACCGCGTAAGGAACGCAAAAATCCGGGAACATAACACCGATATGACGGAAACTAGGGCGGCAAGAGTGGAACAAAACACTAGGCGAGAGGCCGAGCGTTCCACCCTTTACCAAGTGTATAGATGCATTACGATAATAAGATAATATAATGATATCCCAACAAGTAAATAAATGTTCCAACAAGGAACGGCCTCCAATCTTCACCTGCAACTAGCAACGCTATAAGAGGGGCTGAGCAAAGCGGTAACATAGCCAATCAACGGTTTGCTAGGACATGGTGGGTTAGAGGTTTGACATGGAAATTTGGGATGCTTGAAAGCAAGTGGTAGGCATCGTAGCATTGGCATAGCAAAAGAGCTAGCAATCTAGCATAGCAAAGATAGTAGTGATTTCGAGGGTATGATCATCTTGCCTGCAAAGTTGTCAGAGTTGACTGGATCCTCGAAAGCAAACTCAACGGGCTCCTCGATAGCGAACTCGTCTCCCGGCTTTACCCAAACAAGACAAACAAGCAACAAGGACACAATCAACCACGTGCAAGGATCAAACAATATGATGCAAGGATGGTATGCTATGCGGGATGCGATGCGGGATGCATATGCAAGATGTGACAAGGAATTCATGAACCTGGCCTCAACTTGGGAATCCAAGTGTGCCACTTGAAAGATGAGATGAAATCGCTTGAAAACTATATAAAGAACGCCGGAATCGGAGTTACAGTTTGGAAATGGCAAGCAATTCAAATATGACACCGGTCTGTGATTTACAGCAAGTAGCCATCTAAATGAATGAGATGAACATGCTACAACACCCAAACATAACAACAAAATACATGGCAGGGATGCATTCATGATGCTTAACAAAATTCTAGCACTGAGCTACGTCCAATTCATCCATTAACAGGTTCAAACAAGCATGACAAAAATGCATATGGCAAACAGATTTCAGACTTAGTGAAATTAACACTTGTCTGGAATTTCAGATCAGGTAGCACACTTCGGAGCAACAAAACTACATGCTACAGGACCTGAACATGTCAAAGTAAAGCATGGCATGAAGATACTCAAAGAGCTTAACAAAAGTCCCTTAGTGACCTTGAGCCAAAAGGGATCAGAAAATACAATAGCAAGCATGTGAACATGGCAAAAACATAATCAGTTCTCAGACTTAGTGAAAACTGGAGCATGCTGAAAACAGATATCAAGTAGGCATGTTTACGAGCTCGATGCACTCACTACGGAGCAAGTCATGAAAATCTAAGCATACACCCACCTATAATACACAAAATTCAAGCTAGACATGGCAAGAACAATAACATAGCATGCACGGATCAACTACAACATCATCGGCAAAATCGCTAACAAGTAGACAATCTGCCCAGATTCACGAAGTAGCAAAAGTAGAGCTCGATTGACTCAAGCTAGGGTTCTGCATAATTGCAAACAAAGACATGGATGGATATAGCACTACAAGATTAACAAAACATCCTTACTGATCATCCTCAAAAGAGGGACGGATCACTAGGAAACAACATGAACATATGACCATATGAGATAAACAGCTCAAGGACTTAGTGCAAATGCTAAGTCCCAGAAATCAGCATTACCAAGTGCCTCACTTTGCAAGCTTGTGTTAGTCACCACACACATCACAAAATTACATGGGTTGCACCTCTGGAAAGATGGCAAAACCCTTAACAAAACATATGTAGATCTCATGGGCATAACATGCACACAATAATCATGGCAAAAAAAGACAAGTATCTAAATGGAGTAGCAGATCTGACAATTATCTCAAGTAGCCCTCTTCTAACAGCATTTAGGGCATCAAGATGAACTCAAATGAAAATGATGCAGTGTAATGAAATGATGTGCTCTCTGAGACGACCATTTTGATATGCTATATGCCCAAAACGGAGCTACGGATGCAAAGTTACGATGCGATGAACATGGCAAGATAATTAGGGTTTCGGGGCAAAAGTCAACCAAGGCAAATATCCCAGATCTAGATCCAGCCGGGCGCGCTTTACGAGGTTCGCCGGGATCACTGTTCACCGGAGGGAGGAAGCTCGTCGGAGTAGAGGAAGGAGACCGGGACGGAGTGGCCG
>NC_057797.1:265224513-265233944 GCF_018294505.1 Triticum aestivum | reverse complement strand
TTCGGCGGCGCGGCGATGTGGGCGCCTGGCGGAGCGAATCCGGTGACGCCACGTGGCGGCGGACACGTCGGGCGGACACGTCCGTCGGCGGGAAAAATGTCGGGCAGGCTGCGGGTGGAGACGGATCTAGGGTTTCGAGGAGGGGATCCGAGATTTGGAATGGGGGAGGTATATATAGGCATAGAGGGAGCTAGGAGTGTCCAAATGAGGTGCGGTTTTCGGCCACATGATCGTGATCGAACGCTCCAGATGATGGAGAGGGTTTTGGTGGGTTTTGGGCCAAATTGGAGGGGTGTTGGGCTGCAACACACTTGAGGCCTTATCGGTCCCTCGGTTAACCGTTGGAGTATCAAACGAAGTCCAAATGGTACGAAACTTGACAGGCGGTCTACCGGTAGTAAACCAAGGCCGCTTGGCAAGTCTCGGTCCAATCCGGAAATGTTTAATCCCCACACACGAAAGAAAGGTAGAAATGACCACCTTAGGAGAACGAAGCGCCGGAATGCAAAACGGACAACGGGGGAAATGCTCGAATGCATGAGATGAACACGTATGCAATGCACATGATGACATGATATGAGATGCATGACAACGACAACAACACACGGAGAGAAAAACCCTATCCCGAGAGAATAAAATAACTTAACGCCAGAAACGGCAAGAGTTGGAGTACAAATTGGGAAAGTTACATCCGGGGTGTTACAACACTCCACCACTACGAAAGGATCTCGTACCGAGATCTAGGACTGAAAGAACGCCGGGTACTCAGAACGGAGGTGATCCTTGCATTCCCAGGTAGCTTCACGATCGGAATGGTGTGACCACTTGACTTTGAGGAATTTGATTGACTTGTTGCGAGTCTTGCATTCAGTCTCTTCAAGAATAGCAACGGGGTGCTCACGATAGGAGAGATCTTCTTGGAGCTCAATGTCCTCGAAGTTGACGGTGCGGTCAGGAGTCTTGAAGCACTTTCGGAGCTGAGAGACATGGAACACATCATGAACATTTGCAAAGTTTGAAGGAAGCTCGAGTTGATAGGCGAGGTCGCCTCTCTTGCTGACAATCTTGAAAGGTCCCACGTATCTGGGGGCAAGCTTCCCTTTGATACCGAAGCGACGAGTACCTTTCATAGGAGAGACGCGGAGGTAAACATGATCTCCGATCTCGAAGGCCAAATCACGGTGCTTACTATCATAGTAGCTCTTCTGTCGGGATTGGGCTGCTTTGAGGTTATCTCGAATGACTTTGCACATTTCCTCTGCCTCTGTGATTAAGTCATTTCCCAAAAGCTGACGTTCACCGGTTTCGGACTAGTTGAGAGGGGTACAACACTTCCTGCCATACAGAATTTCAAATGGGGCCTTGCCCGAACTTGCTTGAAAACTGTTGTTGTAGGAGAATTCAGCATAAGGAAGACAATCCTCCCACTTCATGCCGGAAGAGATCACACAAGCCCTGAGCATATCTTCAAGAATCTGATTGACACGCTCGACTTGACCGCTAGTTTGAGGATGGAAAGCTGTGCTGAAACGGATGTTGGTGCCCATGGCCTTCTGAAAAGAATCCCAAAACTTGGAGGTAAAGATGCTGCCACGGTCTGAAGAGATCACTTGTGGAATACCGTGTAGAGAGACAATCCGAGAGGTATAGAGTTCCGCCAATTGAGCTGCAGTGATCGACTCTTTGATAGGCAGAAAGTGAGCCACTTTGGTGAGTTTGTCGATGACAACGAATATAGCATCATTGCCACGCTTGGACTTTGGAAACCCAGTCACGAAGTCCATTTCAATGTGGTCAAACTTCCATTCTGGAATGCCAAGAGGTTGGAGGAGACCCGCTGGCCTTTGATGTTCTGCCTTCACTCTTCTGCAGACATCACATTCATTCACGAATTGAGCAATCTCGCCCTTCATTCGAGTCCACCAATAAGCCTGCTTGAGGTCCTGATACATCTTCGTGCTCCCAGGGTGGATGGAGAGGAGAGAATTGTGAGCCTCGTTCATGATCACTTTACGAAGGTCACCTTTGGGTACAACAATACGATCCTCTAAGAAGAGAGTATCCTTGTCATCAAGGCGGTAGCACTTATACTTGGGTTGACTCTTGGCAATCCCAATCTTCACCTTTTTCACCATAGCATCAAGAAGCTGGGCTTGGCGAATCCGGTCTTCCAAGGTAGGAGAGACTTGAAGGTTGGCGAGGAAACCTTGAGGAACAACTTGCAGATTAAGTTTGCGGAAAGCTTCACAAAGCTCGGGTTGATAAGGCTTGAGAATAAGACTGTTGCAGTAAGCCTTCCTGCTCAATGCGTCAGCAATCACATTGGCCTTGCCTGGAGTATACTCGATACTCAGATTATACTCTTGAATCATTTCGACCCATCGAGTTTGCCTGAGGTTGAGATTAGGCTGAGTGAAAATGTACTTGAGACTCTTGTGATCAGTGAAGATGTCCACTTTTCTTCCCAATAAGAGATGTCTCCAAGTCAAAAGAGCATGCACAACTGCCGCCAACTCGAGATCATGAGTGGGGTAGTTCTTCTCATTGGGCTTCAACTGGCGAGAGATATAAGCAACAACTTTCTTCTCTTGCATCAATACTGTGCCAAGACCTTGGAAAGAGGCATCACAAAAGACCTCGTACGGTTTGGATTCATTAGGCGGAGTCAGAACTGGAGCGGTTATCAATTTCTCTTTCAAAGTGTTGAAGGCAATGTCACACTTCGGAGACCAAACGTACTTGATGTGCTTCTGGAGAAGATTAGAGAGAGGCTTCGCGATCTTAGAAAAGTTTTCAACGAATCTTCGACAATAGCTTGCGAGACCGAGGAAGCTACGGAGTTGCTTCACGTTCTGAGGAGGTTCCCAATTCACAATTGCAGACACCTTCTCAGGATTCACAGCAATGCCCTTGGCAGAGATGATATGACCAAGATAAAGAACCTCATCGAGCCAAAATTCGCACTTGGAGAACTTGGCGTAGAACTTGTGTTCCCTGAGCTTATCGAGTACCAAACACAAGTGCTTGGCATGATCTTCCTTGTTCTTCGAGAAAACCAGAATGTTGTCGAGATAGACCAAAACGAAGTCATTGGTGTAGGCATTGAAGATGAAGTTCATCATGCGAGAGAACGTCGGAGGAGCGTTGACGAGGCCAAAAGACATGACAGTGTATTCATATGAACCATAGCTTGTCCTGAAAGCTGTCTTGGGAATATCTTGCTCACGGATTCAAATCTGATGATAACCCATACGGAGATCAAGCTTGGAGAATACTTGGGCACCTTTGAGTTGTTCGAACAGCTCGTTGATGTTGGGAAGTGGGTATTTGTTCTTGATGGTCTTCTTGTTCAATGGACGGTAATCAACACAAAGTCGGTCCGTTCCATCCTTCTTCTTCACAAAAAGAACACCACAACCCCACGGAGAAGAACTAGGCCGGATGAGACCCATTCTCTCTTGAATATCGAGTTGCTTCTTCAGCTCCTTCAACTCTTCAGGTCCGAGCTTGTAAGGACGCTTACACACAGGTTCCGTGCCAGGCTCAAGATCAATAACGAATTCAACTGGCCGGTGCGGAGGCATTCCTGGAAGCTCTTCTGGAAAGACGTCTTGATATTCGCAAACGACTGGAATTTGCGAGATAGCATCGAGTTCACCCTTCTCATTGAGAGAAAACAGACGGATAGTATCATCACGAGCGGCAAAGACAATTACATCCTCAGACGAATGAGTCAATTGAATCTTCCTGGCTGCACAGTCAAGATGTGCCTTGTGCTTAGAAAGCCAATCCATCCCGAGAATAAGATCAATATCCAAGTTGCCAAGAACCATTGGGGAAGAAAGAAACTTGTAATCGCCCAACGTGATAGTAACATCCGGAGCCATCATTTTGGTGTTCATGAACAAACCCGGAGAAGAAACCGCTATCGGCTTAGGCAAATCAATAGTATGCACATCATGCATGGATGCAAAAGGCTTCGATAAAAATGATAAAGATGCACCAGTGTCGAAATGAACTCTTGCGGGAATGTCATTAACAGGAAGGTTACCCATGATCACATCTGGTGAGTCCTCTGCCTGAGCTGCATTCAGCAAGTTGACCTTGGCGGACTTGGTGTTATGCTTGACCATAGCTGTACTTGTCGACCTCACAGGAGGAGAAGGAGGAAGACGCCTCTGATTGAGACACTTGTTGGCATAGTGACCCTTCTGTTGGCACTTGTTGCACGTGACCTCTGAAAGCGGACGGTGATACGGAGCACTCGATCTTGGAGGTTGGGACGAAGTCTTGTTCTGAAAGCCAGGGTTGGGTGGGTGGGAAGATCCACTGCCACCTTTGCTCTTCTGCTGATAAGGCTGGCGGAACGGAGGAGGAGGAAGCCAATACTTCTGCTGCTTGGCCACTTGAGTAGAGGAAGAAGGAGTAACATCTCTGACTCACTTCTTGGAAGCATCACACCTCAGTTGGGCAGCCTCTTGCTTCAATGCCATGTTGTAGAACTCATCGTACCTCCCGGGTTCAAAGAGAACAAGAGCGAGCTGAATTTGTTCTCTGAGACCACCCCTGAACTTGTATATCATGCTCTTCTCATCAGGGACGTCCTGCTTGGCAAAGCGGGCGAGCTTCTGAAACAACTTGTTGTAGTCATAGACAGACAAAGAGCCTTGATTCAGGTTGCGGAATTCCTCACGCTTGCTTTCAACCACGCTCTAAGGGATATGGTGAGCTCTGAAATCTTGACGGAATTCATCCCAGGTAATTACACGTCCACCTCTGGAATCCTTGTACTACTGGAACCATTCTGCAGCTTGATCTTTGAGTTGGAAGGAAGCCAACTTGACAAAGTCCTCGGGCCTGACGTTACTGCACTCGAAATGCTTGCACAGATCCACAAGCCAATCGTCAGCATCGGTTGCCTCAACACAATTGATGAAAGTCTTTGGCCCATTAGCAAGGAACTGGTTGAGTGTAGCACAGTGATTCTGATTGTTGCCTTGGTTCCCTTGGTTGCCTTGATTTCGCTCTTGAAGAATTTGCATGATCAACTGTGTGTTTGCATTGGTTGCGGCCATCACAGCTTGCCATGCCTCCGGAGGAGGTGGAGGTGGTGGCGGATCAGGATTCGGAGTCGTGCGCGTTGGAGGAGCCATCCTGAAGAGGTTGACATCCATTACCACATAGATAGACAAATATTGAAGCTGAATCCAACGGAATGAAAATTGCAACATATAGTCTTCACATCCGAACAAAATGAACGAATGCATTCCTCTTGAAATGGTCACATATCCCTAAATTGAGAAGCCACTTAGAATTTAGGTAGAGAAATAAATCAACAAGGTACGGATCAAGAACGAATAATCGGTAAGAAATCCCAATCTCAAACCAACTATCCGTGGAAGAAGAACTAGAGCTACTAGAATTCTCACCTATGAAACTCCCGAACCTTTCCGGTTATGCAATCAGGTGTTGGGGATACAGGGGAAGCATAATATCTCACCCAAATCTAGCAAATCCTACATCCAGCTATATCCATCCTTCAACACATAACCGAGAAAAACTTCGGAAACCATCTACCTCAAGCTTCGAAAAGCATCCGTTATACAAGTTATGGCGATACTCCCGAACTCCCGCCCCAGTACTGGGTGGCGTCGAGGTTATCTCACCAACGAACTGCATAAAAGAGATTTTCGATGTCGGCGTACTAAACTCAGGTATTCCAGAACTGCAATGATAAAATTATGACGACAACACCTCAGAGCTCAACTCCCCGGGACACTTCCACAAAACCCCTGACAGGAGGCACCAAGACAATGTTCTCGTCATAAAACCATCAGAACGATTCCAAGATACATGCGTGATCCTAAAAAAATTTAGTGAAATTTGAGAAGAGAAGAGTCAAAACTCTACGTTAGGATGTCTTACCAGAGCGATGAGGAGACTGGGAAATAAAAAGAATTCCTAAACTCTCCGATATATAATTCCTAAATGACTCAAAACATTTTTCTAGACACAACTCGGCTGCTAAAAACGATCAAGCAATGGGGCTCCTAAGGTCGGGGAAGGCTCTGATTACCAACTTGTAACACCCTCGATGCGACTATATCTCCCACGTGTCGAGGCACGACTTAGAGGCATAATCGCATTGAAGGCATATGTCGCAAGTTAGGCAATCTTCACAACATCCCATGTAATATAGATAATAAAAGGGGAGATAACATAGTTGGCTTACACTCGCCACGTCAATCAAGTACATAAATAACATTATATCATACAAACACTCATGGCCCGACTAAGGCGCCAAAATAAAAGATAACCCAACATGCGACACGGTCCCAATCACCCCCAACTGGGCACCACTACTGATCATCAGGAAAGGAAACATAGTATCATTGAGAGTCTTCGTCGAACTCCCACTTGAGCTCGAGCGCGTCACCTGGAGCGGAATCATCAGGCCCAGCATCTGGTGAAATAGTAATCTGTGAGCCACAGGGACTCAGCAATCTCGCACCCTCGCGATCAAGACTATTTAAGCTGAATAGGTATGGCAAGGTAAATATGTGGAGCTGCAGCAAGCAACTAGCAAATATGGTGGCTATCCTGTTCGCAAAAGAGAGTGAGAAGAGGAGGCAAAGCGCGAGCGAGAAACTAGAGAGCAACCTGCGCAAGCATTACTCCAACACCGTGTCCACTTCCCGGACTCCGCCGAGAAGAGGCCATCACGGTAACTCACACGGTTGATTCATTTTAATTAAGTTAAGGTTCAAGTTATCTACAACCGGACATTAACAAATTCCCATCTACCCATAACCGCGGCACGGCTTTCGAAAGTTCAAATCCCTGCAGGGGAGTCCCGACTTAGCCCATGACAAGCTCTCATGGTCAACAAAGGAATAGACCTCCTCCCGAGACGTTCCGATCAGACTCGGTACCTTGGTTCTTCAAGACACTTCAACAGGTTAAAACAAGACCAGCAACACCACCCAGATGTGCCGACAAATCCCGATAGGAGCTGCACATATCTCGTTCTTAGGGCACACCGGATGAGCAAGACGTCAGGTAGGCCAGCCCAGAGTTGCCCCTGGTAGCCCCGGATATCGCTCGGTTGGACCAACACTCAGAGGAGCACTGGCCCGGGGGGGGCTAAAATGAGATGACCCTCGGGCTCCGGAAACCCAAGGGAAAAGAGGCTAGGTGGAAAATGGTAAAACCAAGGTTGGGCATTGCTGGAAAAGCTTTAATCAAGGCGGACTATCAAGGGGTTCCCATTACAACCCAACCGCGTAAGGAACGCAAAAATCCGGGAACATAACACTGATATGACGGAAACTAGGGCGGCAAGAGTGGAACAAAACACTAGGCGAGAGGCCGAGTGTTCCACCCTTTACCAAGTGTATAGATGCATTACGATAATAAGATAATATAATGATATCCCAACAAGTAAATAAATGTTCCAACAAGGAACGGCCTCCAATCTTCACCTGCAACTAGCAACGCTATAAGAGGGGTTGAGTAAAGCGGTAACATAGCCAATCAACGGTTTGCTAGGACATGGTGGGTTAGAGGTTTGACATGGAAATTTGGGAGGCTTGAAAGCAAGTGGTAGGCATCATAGCATTGGCATAGCAAAAGAGCGAGCAATCTAGCATAGCAAAGATAGTAGTGATTTCGAGGGTATGATCATCTTGCCTGCAAAGTTGTCAGAGTTGACTGGATCCTCGAAAGGAAACTCAATGGGCTCCTCGATAGCAAACTCGTCTCCCGGCTCTACCCAAACAAGACAAACAAGCAACAAGGACACAATCAACCACGTGCAAGGATCAAACAATATGATGCAAGGATGGTATGCTATGCGGGATGCGATGCGGGATGCATATGCAAGATGTGACAAGGAATGCATGAACCTGGCCTCAACTTGGGAATCCAAGTGTTCCACTTGAAAGATGAGATGAAATCACTTGAAAACGATATAAAGAACGCCGGAATCGGAGTTACGGTTTGGAAATGGCAAGCAATTCAAATATGACACCGGTCTGCGATTTACAGCAAGTAGCCATCTAAATGCAATGAGATGAACATGCTACAGCACTCAAACATGACAACTAAATACATGGCAGGGATGCATTCATGATGCTTAACAAAAGTCTGGCACTGAGCTACGGCCAATTCATCCATTAACAGGTTCAAACAAGCATGGCAAAAATGCATATGGCAAACAGATTTCAGATTTAGTGAAATTAACACTTGTCTGGAATTTCAGATCAGGTAGCACACTTCGGAGCAACAAAACTACATGCTACAGGACCTGAACATGGCAAAGTAAAGCATGGCATGGAGCTACTCAAAGATCTTAACAAAAGTCCCTTAGTGACCTTGAGCCAAAAGGGATCAGAAAATACAATAACAAGCATGTGAACATGGCAAAAACATAATCAGTTCTCAGACTTAGTGAAAACTGGAGCATGCTGAAAACAGATATCAAGTATGCATGTTTACGAGCTCGATGCACTCACTACGGAGAAAGTCATGCAAATCTAAGCATACACCCACCAAGAATACACAAAATGCAAGCTAGACATGGCAAGAACAATAACATAGCATGCACGGATCAACTACAACATCATCGGCAAAATCGCTAACAAGTAGACAATCTGCCCAGACTCACGAAGTAGCAAAAGTAGAGCTCGATTGACTCAAGCTAGGTTGCTCCATAATTGCAAACAAAGACATGGATGGATAGAGCACTACAAGATTAACAAAACATCCTTACTGATCATCCTCAAAAGAGACACGGATCACTAGGAAACAACATGAACATATGACCATATGAGATAAACAGCTCAAGGACTTGGTGGAAATGCTAAGTCCCTGAAATCAGCATTACCAAGTGCCTCACTTTGCAAGCTTGTGTTAGTCACCACACACATCACAAAATTACATGGGTTGCACCTCTGGAAAGATGGCAAAACCCTTAACAAAACATATGTAGATCTCATGGGCATAACATGCACACAATGATCATGGCAAAAAAAGACAAGTATCTAAATGGAGTAGCAGATCTGACAATTATCTCAAGTAGCCCTCTTCTAACAGCATTTAGGGCATCAAGATAAACTCAAATGAAAATAATGCAATGGAATGAAATGATGTGCTCTCTGAGACGAACATTTTGATATGCTATATGCCCAAAACAGAGCTATGGATGCAAAGTTACGATGCAATGAACATGGCAAGATAATTAGGGTTTCGGGGCAAAAGTCAACCGAGGAAAATATCCCAGATCTAGATCCAGCCGGGCGCGCTTTACGAGGTTCGCCGGGATCACTGTTCACCGGAGGGAGGAAGCTCGCCGGAGTAGAGGAAGGAGACCGGGACGGAGTGGCCGGAAAGGGGCGGTGCTCGCCGGCGCAGGCGGCGGCCGGAACGGGGCG
>NC_057797.1:265216503-265224234 GCF_018294505.1 Triticum aestivum | reverse complement strand
GGCGGCTCGTCGGGGGAGGCGGCCGGCACCGGTGAGGGAAGGGGCGAAGCCGCGCGGGCGGGCGCCTCTTGCGGGTGGCGGGCGCGGGCGGGCCGGCCACGGACCACCGCGGGCTTCGGCGGCGCGGCGATGTGGGCGCCTGGCGGAGCGAATCCGATGACGCCACGTGGCGGCGAACACATCGGGCTTACACGTCCGTCGGCGGGAAAAATGTCCGGCGGGCTGCGGGTGGAGACGGATCTAGGGTTTCGAGGAGGGGATCCGAGATTTGGAATGGGGGAGGTATATATAGGCATAGAGGGAGCAAGGAGTGTCCAAATGAGGTGTGGTTTTCGGCCACACGTTCGTGATCGAACGCTCTAGATGATGGAGAGGGTTTTGGTGGGTTTTGGTCCAAATTGGAGGGGTGTTGGGCTGCAACACACACGAGGCCTTATCGGTCCCTCGGTTAACCGTTGGAGTATGAAATGAAGTCCAAATGGTACGAAAATTGACAGGCGGTCTACCGGTAGTAAACCAAGGCCGCTTGGCAAGTCTCGGTCCAATCCGGAAATGTTTAATCCCAACACACAAAAGAAAGTTAGAAATGACCACCGGAGGAGAACGAAGCGCCGGAATGCAAAACGGACAACGGGGGAAATGCTCGAATGCATGAGATGAACACGTATGCAAATGCAATGCACTTGATGACATGATATGAGATGCATGACAACGACAACAACACACGGAGACAAAAACCCGATCCCGAGAGAATAAAATAACTTAACGCCAGAAACGGCAAGAGTTGGAGTACAAATTGGGAAAGTTACATCCGGGGTGTTACACTAGCGAAGAAGAAGCATGGCATTGGCATTGGCATTGAGGGTGTCAAATTGCTCAAGGACCATCTATGTGGAGCTTGTGAAGATGGAAATATGATCAAAGTCAAGCATCCCTCAAAGACCATCATGACTACCACTCATCCATTTGAATTGCTTCACATGGATCTCTTTGGCCCTACTCACTATGCCACATTTACTAATGTTGCATCTTTATACGATTTCGTCATAGTTGATGACTACTCCGTTACACATGGGTGCATATCATCACTTACAAAATTGAAGTACAGGAAGTCTTCAAACGATTTTCCTCGAGGGCTTCAACCAACTTTGGTGTGAAGATCAAGCACATCAGAAGTGACAATGGAACTGAGTTCAAGAATACTGGTCTTGATGACTATCTTTATGAACTTGGTATTACTCACGAGTTTTCTGCTCCTTATACTCCTCAGCAGAATGGCATCGTGGAGGGCAAGAACAGGAATCTTGTTGAGATGGCTTGCACTATGCTTGATGAATACAAGACGCCTCCTTGCTTCTGGCCTGAGGCAATTGATACTGCGTGCCACACCATCAACAGGGTATATCTTCACAAATTCTTCAGAAAGACCTCATATGAACTCCTCACTAACAAGAAACCCAATGTGAGTTATTTCAAAGTCTTCGGTGCTAAATGTTGGATTAGAGATCCTCATCACAATTCTAAATTTGCACTGAAAGCACTTGAGGGTTTTATGCTTGGTTATGGAAAGGACTCACACACCTATAGAGTCTTAACACCTATCACCACAAGGTTGTTGAGACTGTAGATGTGTGGTTCGATGAATCTAATGGCTCGCAAAGAGAGCACCTACCTCATGTGCTAGATGAAATACCACCTGAGGAATCCATCAAGTTCAAGGCTACAGAGGATGTCATTCCTATCGAGGAATGTGCTAAAGAAGTCATTCATAATGGTGAAGAACATCATGCTGTTGTGTCGGTGTACAGAAGTAGGGCTCTCCGTTTGACCCCTTTACTTGTGCACGGGCAGTCAGAGCCACGCGCCGCGGCCACACTTAGTAGGGCAGAGGAGGGAAGCCGGAGAGAAGCCGAAGCACAAGACAACCAAGGCGACGCCAAGACCAGAAGCGCAGGAGGGCAAGAGGGCGAGGTGGACTCCCTCGGCAAGATCCTTGCCGAGGCAGCCCCCCGCAGCCCCGGCAAGAGCCTTGCCGAGGCAACTTGCCCAACACCAGTAGAGCGATCCACCCTTGAGCCCACAGGATCCGACCCAAACAACTGCATTGGAACCAAGGCTCGGGAGGCGCCTCTGTGGTGGCATGCAAATCTTCGTCAAGATCATAAACACAAGATCAGATGAGGATTAGAAGATGGCGACCCTCGGCAGGATCCCAGCCGAGGAAATCCACAAGACCCCTGGCAAGACCCTTGCCGGGGATGACAGCAGCGCCACGGCAAGACCCTTGCCGGGCCCCCGGCAAGACCCTTGCCGGGCCCCCGGCAAGACCCTTGCCGAGAGCATCAGCAGGGCCACTGCTAGGCCCGCATCAGCCAAGACTCTGTCGTTGTTCGCATGCAGTTGTCAGCCCAACCAGCTGGGCAAGCACCTGCGTGGCAACATGCAGCTTCCAGGCCAAATCAGCAAGCACCTGCGTGGCGGCATGCAGATCTTCATGAAGGCCCTACCAACGCGCCACCTCATTGCCTGCCTGCTTACATGGCGCTGCATGCATCGCTGGTTTAGGCGCGTGTTGAAGCGAGGCGAAGCGGCAATGGATGGGACATGCCTCGTTTCCATCCCCGATAAAGCTAATGGACACCTATGTAGCACATTTAATCCACTTTGTCCCGTAATGCTGTGCGATAAACTCGCGCACTGTAGGCCTTTCCACCTCCTGTGTGCCACTGTAGCAACCCCTTTTTCCTATAAAAGGAGGCCCGAGGCGACCTGGAGAAGGATTCGGCTTTTTGGGACGGCACAGCCACCGTACCTAGTTCAAAAACCTCAAGAACACTCAATACATCCACAAAAGCAGGACTAGGGTTTTACGTATCCTTGCGGCCCAAACCTGGGTAAATGACCCGTGTGCTTGCTCCTAAACCTGCTCTTCTCATGACCCCATGCTTGCCGACCGTAGAAGGGATCCCAGTGATCCCATAGGTGTCGTTCCCACCGACATATTTGGTGCGCCAGGTAGGGGACCACAGTTGCGAGAATCTGGTTTAGCGGCCGGCTTAGCAGTTTCTCGTGGCCACGGCTTCCAGAGAAGAAGACGGCCAAGAGAACGACGCCGCCTGCAAGTGCGAAGGACGCCGGTGCAGCGACAGAAAAGCTAAGTCATATGAAACCTTAAGCAATTTCCTTTTTATATATCAGGTTATTGTCCTCGAAGGTCCTGCCCTATGTATGAAAGCCTGCATGCAAAGGGGCCCTTCCGCAATTGGCAACACCCTTGTTCTGTTTCGAGTCCACTCAATAGCTCAAGCGGCCGCATCGAGAGTGGCAGGGTAGCCTTCCGCAATTGGCAACGCTCTCGATTCTGACTCGAGTCAAGCTCGACAGTTCGAGCGGCCACGTTGAGAGCGATAAGGTGGTTCGCTCGGCAACAAACACACCCGGCAGGCCATTGGGGATCCATCCTCAAGGTGCCGCCCTGGGTTTACGCGCTGGCAAGCCTACCCGTTTAACGTAGGGTAAACATACAAAGGGAAGATCGAACAGGAAGATAACATGCATCGTACCAAAAGTGATGCAGAGTTATATTACATCAATTGTTGTTGCAGTTCTAACTAAAGATAAAAATGGTCTTGGTCATGAACCTGCAGCGATAGTGGGAGACGGGGTGCCTAATCTCGGCGCTGGCCCTCCACCCTCTCGATTTCACCGATGCGGCTGATGATGGGCTTGATATGCTCCTTGAGCGCCGCGAGGTCCACACCCACCGGCAAGCTGTCCAGCGTGGCGTCAAAGTCAAGGTTGGGGTTCTAGTATGCCATCTTGGTGAGAACCTTGGTCATGGCACCCTGGCAAAGCCTCCGGGACTCATTGGCCAACGAGGCTGCCCGGTTGGTGCGAAGCCGCTCCAAGGCACCGACAACCCTCTCAAAGAACAGGGTCAGGCTTTAGTTGGCGCTCAAGTTCGGCTCCGGAGCGTACCTCACATCCGGTATCCCCATGGTAGCTAGCTGCGTGGTGGCCTTGTCCACAACGGCGGCGAAGCGGTTGAGCCAACGGTTCTCGCCCTCCACGTGCTCCTTGTGGGCGAGGGCATCGTCCTTCCGCGGCTGCTTCTCGGTCTCCAGATTCTTGGTCAGGGTCTCCTCCCGGGCCTTGCTCTCCGACAACATCTCCTTGAGACCCTCCAGCTTCAGCTTGAGGTCTTTGATGGAGTTGTTGGCCTCGGAGAGCTCCCCAGCCCTGCTGAGGACCGCACCCCACGCCTCCGTCAGAGCGCTGTTGAGCGTGTCCTTCTCCTTGGACAACGTAAGGACCTGGTTTTTCAGCCCGTCCCACTCCACCTCCAGCTTCATCTTGTCGGCGTGAACCTGAGCCTGGGCATTGAGTGCCTCCCTGTGCCTCTGCTCCAAACCCTGGGTCTGCTCCACGACGAGCTTCTCCACCTCCTCATCCTTGCCGTGGAGCGTTGCGGCAAGCTTCTCCTCATGCGCGGCAAGGTCTTCCTCCTGGGAGTTCAGCGCAGCCTGGTGCTGGGCTCGAGCGGCCTCGGCTACAGCGGCTAGGTTCTCCGCCGTCTCCTGGGCCTTCTCAATGTCGGCCCGCTTCATGGTGAGCTCCACCTCGCGCTTGGCCAGCTCGCCATGGGCGGACTTCAGCTCCTCACAAGCTTGGCGGAACCAAGTCTGCGTCTCGGCGACGCGTACCTTGAGGTCCTCCTCCGCCTTGTCCATTGTTGCCGCCCTGGACTTGGCCTTGTCTAGGCGGGCGCGGTGGAGCGCCTGGAGCTTCCGGAAGTTGGCACCCATGGCCTGGATAATCCGCTCCTCCTGGGAACCGTCACCGCCGGTGCTTGGCTCGTCGACAACCTCGAGCCTGGCGGCAGCGAGCACCTCCTTGTTGAACACCACTCCCTCAATGGGCGCCCTGGAGATCGACGCCCCTGGAAGGTGGACGAAAAGGTCGTCGCTCACCCTCAAGTACCTGCCGGAGCCAGAGGCAGTAGAGGAGGAAGGCTGGTCATCCACCAGCTCCTCCTCGGTAGCGGCCTTGCCAGCCTCCCCGGCAGGTCCCTTGCTGGCCTCCTCGGCAGTAGCCTTGTCGGGCTCCCCGTCAGGCCCCTAGGCGGTGTCCTCGACAGAGCCCTTGGCGGCCTCCTCGGCGGCGATCTTTTTGGCCTCCGCTACGGTGCCCTTGGCAACTTCCTCGATGATGGTATCTATGTCCTCCTGGTCCGCCGACAGACGATCTGGACATCGAGAAGGGGATGAAGCAAAGCCAAGATAAAGATTCAGAAAGAAGAACAAAAGGGCAGGGACGAGAGGCAAATAATGTACCCGTGCCAGGCTGGGGAGAAGTAGCCCCTTCCTCGCCAACATTTGGTGCCAAGGTGGAGCCGTTGGCGCCTAAGTTCTCCTCCTCCTCCTCCGTGTGCATGGGCTCGGTGCTTGGCGCCCTTGCCGGGGACGCCCCTCGGGGCGGCGTGGTTGACGGAGGCGGTGTGTTGGGGGTGACCGTCAGTGGCTCCCCCTGATTCTGCCCTCCTCCTGCGATCACGGCAAGGTCAACACCAAAGATCGTACCCCCGACACACGTTGACGAGGGGCGGGTGATGAGCTTACGCTGGGGGGCTGTGCCAGGGGCTGCTATCCGGGCTGCTCACCACCACTAGTGGCGCCTTAGAGGTGCCCGTCGGGGGCTGGCCACCTGCCGAAGACCTGACCCTCTTCACCCTCTGGGCCAGTGTCTCTGTATCCCTGCCAAGATGAAGCCAGGTCAAGAAAAGAGATACGGCCCGGAGGGACGGAGATGACAAGAGTTGAAGCACTTACTCGTCCTCCGTTTCTTCTTTCGCTACCTTCCTCTTCCTCCTCAGGCTGAGAGACCCAAGGTCGAAGAAGACCTCCCTGTCGTCACCTATCGGAGGAGGGGAAGCAGGTGGAGTTGGGGAACACTTAGACGAAGAAGAAGCAGATGCTTTCTTCTTCGCCACCGCAGCCTTCACCAACTTCTTCACCGCCGCGGCCCTCGTTTGGTGTGCGGACGTCTCCTAGGCTCGTCGGGGTGGCATGGCCCTGCCGGGCCGAACCAGCTCGCCGGAGGTGGCCCGTCATAGGACTCGCCCTTTCCCTGCGGCTGGGGGCTCTACAGCTTTAGCCTCCTCCTCGGACGGCTCGTCATCGTCGTCTCCGATAAGAGGAGCCCTGGTGCCGGCACTGCTGGCCTCCCTAGCAGACTCCGATCACTGGGCGAGCTCCTTCTCTTCTGCGGCCACCGCGGCCTTGTCCTCCAAGCCGCCAGCACTGCCGGCCTCCCTGGCGAGCTCCGCCTCCACCGCCCTGGCGGCGATGTAGTCCAGCTCCGCCTAGGTGGTGTCCTGGATGAGCCGCGGCTCCTCGCGGATGTACTTCTCCTCTAGGGTGTAAAAAAACTCCTGCACCTGCTCCTCTGGCGGCGACACCCAGTTTTGGACGGGGTCGTGCGCCTTGCAGTCCGGCATCATGGCGATGATGTCGGTCTGGCGGGAGTTGTCGCTCAGCAGGACCACCCCCGCCGGCAACCCAAACAAGGGCCCCTTGACGACCTTGCCAGCCTTCACAGCCTTGCCGGACCTCTCGGCCCTGCCGTCGTGGTCCACATCGAGCTGGAAGAGCCACTGGCAGAAGTGAGTGTGCGCCAACACGGTGAAGTTTTGGTCGGGGCCGGCGCGGAGTCGCATGATGTCCGTTGCGTTCGTGAAAAGCTAGGCTGGCCTCCCCTTGCTATGCAGCGGAGCGATTCGGCAGCGGATGAAATCCGCCCCGATCATCTCAAGGGTGAGCCCGGCCTCGGTGAGGCAAAGAATCCTGCTGGTGGCGACCGTGAGCTTTGTGTCGTCGGCATCGACACTGCTCCAATCGTTTCCGCGAACCGGCGGCGCCTGGCGAACCCGACTGAACTCTTGTGGATCCTCCTCTTCAGTCCAGCACCACCAGCCCCGCTACTCTTCCCACCTCTCCTTCTGAGCGCCCTCCGGGTATGTCCCCTTGGACCTTGGGATCCAGGTGACACAACCGGAGATGGCGCCTCCCTGCTGGATCCGAGGGAAGAAGTAGTGGCGGAAGAGCGCCGTGTTGGGGTGCACTCCGGCGAAGCCCTCGCAGAGATGGGCGAAGAGAGCCATGCACGCCACAGCATTTGGGGTAAAATCCAGGAGATGGAAGCCGAAGGTATGCATGATGTCATTAAAGAAATCAGAGAAGGGGGCAGAGGCTGCAGGAGAAGTAATCGACGAAGAACGGATACCGATTCAGGGCGGCTTTGTCGTAGTTGGCGGGGATGACGCGTGTGGCAGGATGCCTCGTCGTCTCTCCCCCCGTCTTGACCCCCCACAGCGGCCTGAAGTTGTCCCGAAGGTGGGCCGTGTCGACCGTCGAGGGAAAGTAGGCGAGCTCCATCCGCCACGCCTCCAACTCATTCTCCGGCGGCTCCACCCCTCCGGCGTTCTTGGCCGCTCCCTTGCCCTTGCCAGTCTTGGGTGCCATGTCGGTGTACAAAAGTAGGGCCTCTCCTTTTGACCCCTTTACTTGTGCACGGGCAGTCAGAGCCACGCGCCGCGGCCACACTTAGCAGGGCAGAGGAGGGAAGCCGGAGAGAAGCCGAAGCACAAGACAACCAAGGCGACGCCAAGACCAGAAGCGCAGGAGGGCAAGAGGGTGAGGTGGACTCCCTCGGCAAGATCCTTGCCGAGGCGCC
>NC_057797.1:265208527-265216239 GCF_018294505.1 Triticum aestivum | reverse complement strand
GGCAAGAGCCTTGCTGGGGCAACTTGCCGAACACCAGCAGAGCGAGCCACCCTTGAGCCCCCAGGCTCCGACCCAAACAACTGCGCTGGAACCAAGGCTCGGGAGGCGCCTCTGTGGTGGCATGCAAATCTTCGTCAAGATCATAAACACAAGATCAGATGAGGATTAGAAGACGGCGACCCTCGGCAGGATCCCAGCCAAGGAACTCCACAAGACCCTTGTCGGGGATGACGGCAACGCCACTGCAAGACCCTTGCCGAGGACATCAGCAGGGCCACTGCCAGGCCCGCATCAACCAAGACTCCACCGCCGTTCACATGCAGCTGGCAGCCCAACCAGCTGGGCAGGAACCTGCGTGGCAACATGTAGCTTCCAGGCCAAATCAGCAAGCACCTGTGTGGCGGCATGCAGCTCTTCATGAAGGCCTTACCATCGCGCCACCTCAGCTGCCTACCTGCCTACATGGCGCTGCATGCATCGCTGGTCTGGGCACATGTCGAAGTGAGGCGAAGCGGCGACGGACGGGACATGCCTCATTCCCGTCCCCGATAAAGCTAATGGACACCTACGTAGCGCATTTAATGCACTTTGTCCCGTAATGTCGTGCAATAAGCTCTCGCACTGTAGGCATTTCCACCTCCTGTGTGCCACTGTGGCAACCCCTTTTTCCTATAAAAGGAGGCCCGAGGCGACCATGAGAGGGATTCGGCTTTCTGGGACGGCACAGCCACCGTAGCTAGTTCAAAAAGCTCAAGAACACTCAATACATCCACAAAAGCAGGACTAGGGTTTTACGCATCCTCGCGGCCCGAACCTGGGTAAACGACCCATGTGCTTGCTCCTAAACCTGCTCTTCTCACGACCCCACACCCGCCAACCGTAGAAGGGATCCCAGTGATCCCATAGGTGTCGTTCCCACCGACATGCTGCACCTGAGGAAAATGGCTCTGAATAAAATGATGAGCCCCCTCAACATCGTCAACCCGCTCATCCTTGCGTTGCAAATGAAGTACAGACTGAGAGAATCATCAACGACATCAAAGCACCAGGTCCTCTAACATGCTCAAAAGCTTCACATTTGTCTAACTTTTGTGGGCACTCTGCTTTTGTCTCTATCACAGAGCCCACTAAAGTAGATGAAGCATTTCTGGAGCCTAAGTGGATTCAAGTGATGCAAGAGGAATTACATCATTTTGAGCTCAACAATGTGTGGGAACTTGTCAAGCGACCAGACCCACGCAAGCACAATATCATCGGCACCAAATGGATCTACCACAACAAGGAAGATGAAAATGGCCTTGTGGTGAGGAATAAGGCATGGCTTGTAGCTCAAGGCTACACACAGGTTGAGGGAATTGATTTTGATAAAACTTTTGCACCTGTTGCTAGACCTGAGGCTATTCGCATATTACTTGCTTATGCTAACCATCATAATATCATCTTATATCAAATGGATGTGAAAAATGCATTCCTCAGTGGTAAGCTTGAGGAAGAAGTATATGTTGCTCAACCCCCGGGTTTTGAAGATCCAAAGCATCCTGACAAAGTCTTCAAACTCAATAAGGCCCTCTATGGCCTCAAGCAAGCCCCTCGGGCGTGTGATGAATTTGCCTATATGATGAGTGAAGAATATCAAATGTCTATGATGGGAGAATTGAAATTCTTCTTAGGTCTTCAGATTTGTCAACAACGCAACGACATCTTCATATCTCAGGAGAAATACCTCAAGGGTGTATTGAGGAAATTCGGCATGCAAGATTGCAAAGGCATCAAAATCCCTATGCCCACAAATGGCCATCTATGCACTGATCAAAACGGTATTGACTTTGATCAAAAGGTATACCACTCCATGATTGGCTCTTTACTGTATTTATGTGCATCTAGGCCAGATATTATGCTTAGTGTTTGCATGTGTGCCCATTTTCAAGCTACACCGGAGGAATCACACCATAAGGTTGTGAAGCATATTCTTCGATATCTAGCTCACACTCCAACACTTGGATTATGGTATCCCAAGGGCTCGGGTTTTGATATAATTGGATATTCAGACTCTGACTATGCTGGTGATCGTGTGGACCACAAGTCAACATCAGGCACATGCCATTTCCTCGGACGATCTTTGGTATGTTGGTCTGAAGAAACAGAACTGTGCATCACTCTCTACTGCTGAAGCTGAGTACATTGTTGCCGGTTTGTGCTGTGCTCAATTGCTATGGATGAAATAAACCCTCAAGGACTACGACATCAATGTGAAGAATGTGCCTTGCTACCATGACAATGAGAGCGCCATCAAGATTGCTCATAAACCAGTTCAGCACTCAAAGACAAAGCACATTCACATTCGTCATCATTTTCTTCGTTATCATGTGTTGAAGGGTGACATCTCTATCGAGCACGTGAAGACTAAAGAACAGCTAGCCAATATCTTCACAAAGCCCTTGGATGAGAAGAGATTTAGCAAGTTGCGTGTGAGCTAAATATCTTAGAATCTTCGAATGTCCTTTGAAAAGTACACACATCCTAACACTTATGCAAAATTGATGACTTAGATGTGCAACACACGAAGTAACATTTTTCTTCAATCAATGGAGACTAACCCTCTAAGTGTGAAGCAATTAACAAAGAATTTGATTCTCAGAGCCATACAACAATTGTATGCTGCGTCTGAAATCATCATTCTTATATGGTGGGTCACGCCACCAACAAAAGTTGAAAATCTTCAATTTGAATATTTCTCCAGTTTTGAATTTCCTCAGTTGTTCAAATACTACAATGTTGCATTGTCTTCACTCTTTCCGTCATTATATATACATCTGGGCTATTCTATTTCGCGTAACAGACTATTATTCTGTTACCCTACTTAAAATGATGGTTTCAGGCGGTTGTACTTATGATTTTCATCTTGTCAAACTAATCATCTTTTCATCGGAATGGGGCGTATAATATATCATTCGAAAACTCTTGACATATACATTATAAATATATAGTAATTTTTTGCAAAATCATCATGGTTTAAGAGCAGTTTTGAAAAAAAAATCAAAACCAAAAACGCGAATCGTATTTTGGACTCAATTTTCAAACGGTTTGTCGGAATTGAGCAAATAAGATGGCGTTGGAAAGCTCGTGAAATCCACATCTTCCATATATCTATTATTTTTCCAAATTATATAAAATTTAAAAGTAATTTGAAAATGGTGAAATTCTGGGTGAAACGTATTTTCGCATTTTTTTACAAACGGTTTGTCGAAATTGACGCAAATGATACGGCATTGGAAAGCTATGGAAAATGCGCAACTTTTTTGTATTAAAATGTTCTTCTAATTCCTTACGGTTTAAAAACGAATTCGAATACGGTCAAAGTTGATTTCAAACGCGATTTTTTTTCACAGTTTGTCGAAATTGGGAAAATAATATATCATTAGAAAGCTATCGAAAATGCGAAATTTAGTCATGTTTAACACTTTCTAAAATTCGCAACCGTTGAAGAGTAATTTCGAATACCGTGAGACACATCGTGTTGTTTTCTCGTCAGAAAAAACAGAGTACTTGTACTGATCTTTTTGTGTGTTTGTACTGATCTATTTATTTCACAGAGTAATTTCAAATAGGGTGAAGCATGTCGTTTCTTTTTCCATTCCGGAAACAAAGTACTCGAACTGATCTCCATATGGATTTGTACTAAGGACGTTTTCATAGATTGTACTTTTACTTTGTTTTCTGGGTAAGGTTTTCCTCTTAAAGTTTCAATGGTTTACGGTATCATCGCCCTGTATTAACATAGTTTATATCGCCGAACTGAATGATATTTTTTTCAAAAAGAAAATTTTTTGTTTGTTTCTTTTTTTGAACTCAACATTTTTTTACAATGATGTTCTGAACTTCTCTCATTTTACAACTTGTACTTTTATAATTTAAATTTCCATGAGGTTTCTTTTTTGCTTGAACTTTTACAATTTGAATTTCTACCATTTCTTTTATTCCGAACGGATGCTACCTCTTGAGCACTGCGTTGGTTTTCCCTTGAAGAGGAAAGGGTGATGCAGTAGAGCAGCGTAAGTATTTCCCTCAGTTTTTGAGAACCAAGGTATCAATCCAGTAGGAGTCCACGCACAAGTCCCTCGCACCTACACAAACAAATAAACTCCTCGCAACCAACACGATAAAGGGGTTGTCAATCCCTTCACGGTCACCTACGAGAGTGAGATCTGATAGATATGATAAGATAATATTTTTGGTATTTTTATGATAAAGAGAAATAAAGATGCAAGTAAAATAAATGGCAAAGGAAATAACTAAGTATTGGAAGATTAATATGATGAAAAATAGACCCAGGGCCCATAGGTTTCACTAGAGGCTTCTCTCGAGAGCATAAGTATTATGGTTGGTGAACAAATTACTGTTGAGCAATTGATAGAATTGAGCATAGTTATGAGAATATCTAGGTATGATCATGTATATAGGCATCACGTCCAAGACAAGTAGACCGACTCCTGCCTGCATCTACTACTATTACTCCACACATCGACCGCTATCCAGCATGCATCTAGAGTATTAAGTTCAAGAGAACAAAGTAACGCTTTAAGCAAGATGACATGATGTAGAGGGATAAACTCATGCAATATGATATAAAGGCCATCTTTTTATCCTCGATGGCAACAATACAATACGTGCCTTGCTGCCCCTACTGTCACTGGAAAAGGACACGCAAGATTGAACCCAAAGCTAAGCACTTCTCCCATTGCAAGAAAGATCAATCTAGTAGGCCAAACCAAACTGATAATTCGAAGATACTTGCAAAGATAACCAATCATACATAAAAGAATTCGGAGAAGATTCAAATATTGTTCATAGATAAACCTGATCATAAACCCACAATTCATCGGTCTCAACAAACACACCGCAAAAGAAGATTACATCGAATAGATCTCCACAAGAGAGGGGGAGAACTTTGTGTTGAGATCCAAAAAGAGAGAAGAAGCCATCTAGCTAATAACTATGGACCCATAGGTCTGAATTAAACTACTCACACTTCATCGGAGAGGCTATGGTGTTGATGTAGAAGCCCTCCGTGATCGATACCCCCTTCGGCGGAGCTCCGGAAAAGCTCCCAAGATGGGATCTCATGGATACAGAAAGTTATGGCGGTGAAATTAGGGTTTTGGCTCCATATCTGGTAGTTTGGGGGTACATAGGTATATATAGGAGGAAGGAGTACGTCGGTGGAGCAACATGGGCCCCACGAGGGTGGAGGGCGCGCCTGGGGGTAGGGGTGCCCCCTACTTCGTGCCTTCCTGGTTGATTGCTTGACGTAGGGTCCAAGTCCTCTGGATCATGTTAGTTCCAAGAATCACATTCCCGAAGGTTTCATTCCATTTGGACTCCGTTTGATATTCTTTTTCTGTGAAACACTAAAATAGGCAAAAAAAAACAATTCTGGGCTGGGCCTCCGGTTAATAGGTTAGTCCCAAAAATAATATAAAAGTGTATAATAAATCCCAATAATGTCCAAAACAGGATATAATATAGCATGGAACAATCAAAAATTATAGATACGTTGGAGACGTATCAAGCATCCCCAAGCTTAATTCCTGCTCGTCCTCGAGTAGGTAAATGATAAAAACAGAATTTTTGATGTGGAATGCTACTTGGCATAATTTTAATGTAATTCTCTTAATTGTGGTATGAATATTCAGATCCGAAAGATTCAAGACAAAAGTTTAATATTGACATAGAAATAATAATACTTCAAGCATACTAACAAAGCAATTATGTCTCTTCAAAATAACATGGCCAAAGAAAGTTATCCCTACAAAATCATATAGTCTGGCTATGCTCCATCTTCACCACACAAAGTATTCAAATCATGCACAACCCCGATGACAAGCCAAGCAATTGTTTCATACTTTTGGTGTTCTCAAACTTTTTCAATCTTCACCCAATACATGAGCATGAGCCATGGACATAGCACTATAGGTGGAATAGAATGGTGGTTGTGGAGAAGACAAAAAGGGAGAAGATAGACTCACATCAACTAGGCGTATCAACGGGCTATGGAGATGCCCATCAATAGATATCAATGTGAGTGAGTAGGGATTGCCATGCAACGGATGCACTAGAGCTATAAGTATATGAAAGCTCAACAAAAAGAAACTAAGTGGGTGTGCATCCAACTTGCTTGCTCACGATGACCTAGGGCATTTGAGGAAGCCCGTCATTGGAATATACAAGCCAAGTTCTATAATGAAAAATTCCCACTAGTATATGAAAGTGGTAGCATAAGAGACTCTCTATCATGAAGATCATGGTGCTCCTTTGAAGCACTAGTGTGGAAAAAAAGGATAGTAATATTGCCCCTTTTTATTTATTCTTTTTTTTGGCCTTCTTTTTTTGTCCTTTCTCTTTTTTATTGGGACAATACTCTATGAATGATGATCATCACACTTCTATCTGTTTACAACTCAATGATTACAACTCGATACTAGAACAAAGTATGACTCTATATGAATGTCTCCGGCGGTGTACCGGGATAGCAATGATGCATGAGTGACTTATATGAAAGAATTATGAATGGTGGCTTTGCCACAACTAAAATGTCAACTACATGATCATGCGAAGCAATATGACAATGATGGAGCGTGTCATAGTAAACGGAATGGTGGAAAGTTGCATGGCAATATATCTCGGAATGGTTATGGAAATGCCATCATAGGTAGGTATGGTGGCTATTTTGAGGAAGGTATATGGTGGGTGCATGATACCAGCGAAAGGTGCGCGGTATTAGAGAGGCTAGCAATGGTGGAAGGGTGAGAGTGCGTATAATCCATGGACCCAACATTAGTCATAAAGAACTCACATACTTATTGCAAAAATCTATTAGCTATCGAAGAAAAGTACTACACGCATGCTCCTAGGGGGATAGATTGGTAGGAAAATACCATCGCTCGTCCCCGACCGCCACTCATGAGGAGGATGATGTAACACCCCGGATGTAACTTTCCCAATTTGTACTCCAACTCTTGCCGTTTCCGGCGTTAAGTTATTTTATTCTCTCGGGTTCGGGTTTTTGTCTCCGTGTGTTGTTGTCGTTGTCATGCATCTCATATCATGTCATCATGTGCATTGCATTTGCATACGTGTTCATCTCATGCATTCGAGCATTTTCCCCGTTGTCCGTTTTGCATTCCGGCGCTTCATTCTCCTCCGGTGGTCATTTCTACCTTTCTTTCGTGTGTGGGGATTAAACATTTCCGGATTGGACCGAGACTTGCCAAGTGGCCTTGGTTTACTACCGGTAGACCGCCTGTCAAGTTTCGTACCATTTGGACTTCGTTTGATACTCCAACGGTTAACCGAGGGACCGATAAGGCCTCGTGTGTGTTGCAGCTCAACACCCCTCCAAGTTGGCCCAAAACCCACCAAAACCCTCTCCATTATCTAGAGCGTTTGATCATGATCGCGTGGCCGAAAACCGCACCTCATTTGGACACTCCTAGCTCCCTCTATGCCTATATATACCTCCCCCATTCCAAATCTCGGATCCCCTCCTCGAAACCCTAGATCCGTCTCCACCCGCAGCCCGCCGGAAATTTTTCCCGCTGACGGACGTGTGCGCCCGACGTGTCCGCCTCCACGTGGCGTCACCGGATTCGCTCCACCAAACGCCCACATCGCCGCGCCGCCGAAGCCCGCGGTGGCCCGTGGCCGGCCCGCCC
>NC_057797.1:265198648-265208148 GCF_018294505.1 Triticum aestivum | reverse complement strand
GCCTCGTTCCGGCCGCCGCCTGCGCCGGCGAGCGCCGCCCCGCTCCGGCCACTCCATCCCGGTCTCCTTCCTCTACTCCGGCGAGCTTCCTCCCTTCAGTGAACAGTGATCCTGGCGAACCTCGTAAAGCGCGCCCGGCTAGATCTAGATCTGGGATATTTGCCTCGGTTGACTTTTGCCCCGAAACCCTAATTATCTTGCCTTGTTCATCGCATCGTAACTTTGCGTCCGTAGCTCCGTTTTGGGCATATAGCATATCAAAATGTTCGTATCAGAGAGCACATCATTTCGTTCCATTGCATCATTTTCATTTGAGTTCATCTTGATGCCCGAAATGCTGTTAGAAGAGGGCTACTTGAGATAATTGTCAGATCTGCTACTCCATTTAGATACTTGTCTTTTTTGCCATGATTATTGTGTGCATGTTATGCCCATGAGCTCTACATATGTTTTGTTAAGGGTTTTTCCATCTTTCCAGAGGTGCAACCCATGTAATTTTGTGATGTGTGTGGTGAATAACACAAGCTTGCAAAGTGAGGCACTTGGTAATGCTGATTTCAGGGACTTAGCATTTCCACTAAGTCCTTGAGTTGTTTATCTCATATGGTCATATGTTCATGTTGTTTCCTAGTGATCCGTGCCTCTTTTGAGGATGATCAGTAAGGATGTTTTGTTAATCTTGTAGTGCTCTATCCATCCATGTCTTTGTTTGCAATTATGGAGCACCCTAACTTGAGTCAATCGAGCTCTACTTTTGCTACTTCGTGAATCTGGGCAGATTGTCTACTTGTTAGCGATTTTGCCGATGATGTTGTAGTTGATCCGTGCATGCTATGTTATTGTTCTTGTCATGTCTAGCTTGCATTTTTGTGTATTCTTGGTGGGTGTATGCTTAGATTTTCATGACTTGCTCCGTAGTGAGTGCATCGAGCTCGTAAACATGCCTACTTGATATCTGTTTTCAGCATGCTCCAGTTTTCACTAAGTCTGAGAACTGATTATGTTTTTGCCATGTTCACATGCTTGCTATTGTATTTTCTGATCCCTTTTGGCTCAACGTCACTAAGGGACTTTTGTTAAGCTCTTTGAGTAGCTCCATGCCATGCTTTACTTTGCCATGTTCAGGTCCTGTAGCAGGTAGTTTTGTTGCTCCGAAGTGTGCTACCTGATCTGAAATTCCAGACAAGTGTTAATTTCACTAAGTCTGAAATCTGTTTGCCATATGCATTTTTGCCATGCTTGTTTGAACCTGTTAATGGATGAATTGGCCGTAGCTCAGTGCTAGACTTTTGTTAAGCATCATGAATGCATTCCTGCCATGTATTTTGTTGTCATGTTTGGGTGCTGTAGCATGTTCATCTCATTGCATTTAGATGGCTACTTGCTGTAAATCGCAGACCGGTGTCATATTTGAATTGCTTGCCATTTCCAAACTGTAACTCCGATTCCAGCATTCTTTATATCGTTTTCAAGTGATTTCATCTCATCTTTCCAGTGGCACACTTGGATTCCCAAGTTGAGGCCAGGTTCATGCATTCCTTGTCACATCTTGCATATGCATCCCGCATCGCATCCCGCATAGCATACCATCCTTGCATCATATTGTTTGATCCTTGCACGTGGTTGATTGTTTCCTTGTTGCTTGTTTGTCTTGTTTGGGTAGAGCCAGGAGACGAGTTCGCTATCGAGGAGCCCGTTGAGTTTGCTTTCGAGGATCCAGTCAACTCTGACAACTTTGCAGGCAAGATGATCATACCCTCGAAACACTACTATCTTTGCTATGCTAGATTGCTCGCTCTTTTTCTATGCCAATGCTACGATGCCTACAACTTGCTTTCAAGCCTCCCAAATTGACGTGTCAAACCTCTAACCCACCATGTCCTAGCAAACCGTTGATTGGCTATGTTACCGCTTTGCTCAGCCCCTCTTATAGCATTGCTAGTTGCAGGTGAAGATTGGAGGCCATTCCTTGTTGGAAAATTTATTTACTTCTTGGGATATCATTATATTATCTTATAATCGTAATGCATCTATACACTTGGTAAAGGGTGGAAGGCTCGGTCGCCTAGTGTTTTGTTCCACTCTTGCCGCCCTAGTTTCCGTCATATCGGTGTTATGTTCCCGGATTTTTGCGTTCCTTACGCGGTTGGGTTATAATGGGAACCCCTTGATAGTTCGCCTTGATTAAAGCTTTTCCAGGAATGCCCAACCTTGGTTTTACCATTTGCCACATAGCCTCTTTTCCCTTGGGTTTCCAGAGCCCGAGGGTCATCTTATTTTAGCCCCCCCCCCCGGGCCAGTGCTCCTGTGAGTGTTGGTCCAACCGAGCGATGTCCGGGGCTACCAGGGGCAACTCTGGGCTGGCCTACCCGACGTCTTGCTCATCCGGTGTGCCCTGAGAATGAGATATGTGCAGCTCCTATCGGGATTTGTTGGCACATCTGGGTGGTGTTGCTTGTCTTGTTTTAACCTGTCGAAGTGTCTTGAAGAACCGAGGTACCGAGTCTGATCGGAACGTCTTGGGAGGTGGTCTATTCCTTTGTTGACCGTGAGAGCTTGTCATGGGCTAAGTTGGGACTCCCCTGCAGGGATTTGAACTTTCGAAAGCCGTGCCCGCGGTTATGGGCAGATGTGAATTTGTTAATGTCCGGTTGTAGATAACTTGAACCTTAACTTAATTAAAATGAATCAATCGTGTGAGTTACCGTGATGGCCTCTTCTCGGCGGAGTCCGGGAAGTGGACATGGTGTTGGAGTAATGCTTGCGCAGGTTGCTCCCTAGTTTCTCACTCGCGCTTTGCCTCCTCTTCTCGCTCTCTTTTGCGAACAGGATAGCCACCATATTTGCTAGTTGCTTGCTGCAGCTCCACATACTTACCTTGCCATACCTATTAAGCTTAAATAGTCTTGATCACGAGGGTGCGAGATTGTTGAGTCCCTGTGGCTCACAGATTACTATTACACCAGATGCAGGGCCTAATGATTCCGCTCCAGATGACGCGCTCGAGCTCAAGTGGGAGTTCGACGAAGACTCTCAATGATACTATCTTTCCTTTCCTGATGATCAGTAGTGGTGCCCAGTTGGGGGTGATCGGGACCGTGTCGCATGTTGGGTTATCTTTTATTTTGGCGCCGTAGTCGGGCCATGAGTGTTTGTATGATGTAATGTTATTTATGTACTTGATTGACGTGGCGAGTGTAGGCCAACTATGTTATCTCCCCTTTTATTATCTATATTACATGGGATGTTGTGAAGATTGCCTAACTTGCGACATATGCCTTCAATGCGATTATGCCTCTAAGTCGTGCCTCGACACGTGGGAGATATAGTCGCATCGAGGGTGTTACAGATGATCAATAAATACATCATGATCCGACTTCTTAACATAATGGTTCACCATACGTGCATGCTACGGGAATCACAAACTTTAATACAAGCATTTCTCAAATTCACAACTACTCAACTAGAACGTCTCTAATATCACCATCTCCATATGTCAAAACAATTATCAAGTTTCAAACTTCTCATAGTATTCAACACACTCATAAGAAAATTTTATTATTAATCTTGAATGCCTAACATAATTAAAGCAAATTACGATGCTGTTTTGTAGGACTCTCAAAATAATCTAAGTGAAGCATGAAAGAACAATGGTTTCTATAAAACAAATCCACCAACGTACTCTAAAGGATATAAGTGAAGCACTAGAGCAAAAACTATATAACTCAAAAGATATAAGTGAAGCACATAGAATATTCTAACAATTTCTGAATCATGAGTGTCTCTCTCAAAAAGGTGTGTGCAGCAATGATGATTGTGGAAAACTAAAAAATAAAGACTCGAATAATACAAGACGCTCCAAGCAAAACACATAGCATGTGGTAAATAAAAATATAGCTTCAAGTAAAGTTACCGATAGAAGTAGACGAAAGAGGGGATGCCTTTCGGGGCATCCCCGAGCTTTGGCTTATAGGTGTCCTTAGATTATCTTGGGGGTTCCATGGGCATCCCCAAGCTTAGGCTCTTGCCACTCCTTGTTCCATAATCCATCAAATCTTTACCCAAAACTTGAAAACTTCACAACACAAAACTTAAAGTAGAAACTCTCATGAGCTCTGTTAGCGAAAGAAAAGAAAACACCACTTCAAGGTACTGTAATGAACTCATTCTTTATTTATATTGGTGTTAAACCTACTGTATTCCAACTTCTCTATGGTTTATAAACAATTTTACTAGCCATGGATTCATCAAAATAAGCAAACAACACACGAAAAACAGAATCTGTCAAAAACAGAACAGTCTGTAGTAATCTGTAGCTAACGCAAGATCTGAAACCGTAAAAATTCTAAAATAAATTGCTGGACGTGATTAATTTATCTATTAATCATATTCAAAAATAATTAACTAAATATCACTTTCCAAATAAAAATGGCATCAGTTCTCATGAGTGCTAAAGTTTCTATTTTTTACAGCAAGATTAAAAAGGCTTTCCCCAAGTCTTCCCAACAGTTCTACTTGGCATAAACACTAATTAAACACAAAAAACACAACAAAAACAGAGGATAGATAAACTATTTATTACTAAATAGGAGCAAAAATCAAGGAATAAAAATAAAATTGGGTTGCCTCCCAACAAGCGCTATCGTTTAACGCCCCTAGCTAGGCATAAAAGCAAGGATAGATCTAGGTATTGCCATATTTGGAAGGCAATCCATAAGTGGCTCTCATAATAGATTCATAAGGTAATTTAATTTTATTTCTAGGGAAGTATTTCATGCCTTTCCTTAATGGAAATTGGAATCTAATATTCCCTTCCTTCATATCAATAATTGCACCAATCGTTCTAAGGAATGGTCTACCAAGAATAATAGGACATGAAGGATTGCAATCTATGTCAAGAACAATAAAATCCATGGGCACATAATTCCTATTTGCAACAATAAGAAAATCATTAATTCTTCCCATAGGTTTCTTAATAGTGGAATCTGCAAGGTGCAAGTTTAAAGAGCAATCATCAAAATCACGGAAACCTAGCAAATCACACAAAGTCTTTGGAATCGTGGAAACACTTGCACCCAAATCACACAAAGCATAGCATTCATGATCTTTAATCTTGATTTTAATAGTGGGTTCCCACTCATCATAAAGTTTTCTAGGGACAGAAACTTCCAACTCAAGTTTTTCTTCATAAGATTGCATCAAAGCATCAACGATATGTTTGTTAAAGGCTTTATTTTGACTATAAGCATGTGGAGAATTTAGCACGGATTGCAAAAAGGAAATACAATCTATCAAAGAGCAATTATCATAATTAAATTCCTTGAAATCCAAAATAGTGGGTTCATTAATATTTAAAGTTTTAACTTCTTCAATCCCACTTTTAACAATTTTAGCATCAAGATCTAAAGACTACGAATCAAGATCTAAAGACTACGAATTCTAAGTAAAGGTGGATCATATTAATTCCCATAATTATCAAGATTCATATTACAAAACAAAGATTTAATAGGGGACACATCAATAACTTTTAGATCTTCATCTTTATTATCATGAAAACTAGAAGAACATACTTTTATAAAGCAATCTTTCTTAGCACGCATCCTAGCGGTTCTTTCTTTGCACTCATCAATGGAAATTCTCATGGATTTGAGAGACTCATTGATATCATGCTTAGGAGGAATAGATCTAAGTTTCAAAAAATCAACATCAAGAGAAATTCTATCAACGTTCCTAGCCAACTCATCAATCTTAAGCAATTTTTCTTCAATCAAAGCATTGAAATTCTTTTGCGAGGTAATAAACTATTTAATATTAGATTCAAAATCAGAGGGTATCTTATTAAAATTTCCATAAGAATTGTTGTAGGAATTACCATAATTGTTAGAGTAATTACTAGGATACGGCCTAGGATTAAAGTTTCCTCTATACGCGTTGTTACCAAAATTATTCCTACCAACAAAATTCACATCCAAAGATTCATTATTATTCTCAATCAAAGTAGACAAAGGAATATCATTAGGATCAGGAGAAACATTTTTATTAGCAAATAATTTCATAAGTTCATCCATCTTACCACTCAAAACATTAATTTCTTCTATCGCGTGCACTTTCTTATTAATAGATCTTTCAGTGTACCATTGAGAATAAAGAACCATAATATTATCTAGGAGTTTACTAGCTTCTCCTAAAATGATTTCCATAAAAGTGCCTCCCGCGGCCGAATCTAAAAGATTTCTAGAAGCAAAATTCAATCCGGCATAAAAAATTTGTATAATCATCCACAAATTCAAACCATGTGTAGGGCAATTACGTATCATTAATTTCATCCTATCCCAAGCTTGTGCAACATGTTCATGATCAAGTTTCTTAAAATTCATAATATCGTTTCTAAGAGAGATGATCTTAGCAGGAGGAAAATACTTAGAGATAAAAGCATATTTGCACTTATTCCATGAAACAATACTATTTTTAGGCAAAGGCGAAAACCAAGATTTAGCATGATCTCTAAGCGAAAAAGGAAATAGCTTCAATTTAACAATATCATTGTCCACATCTTTCTTCTTTTGCATATCACACAAATCAACAAAGTTGTTTAGATGGGTAGCGGCATCTTCGCTAGGAAGGCCGGAAAACGGATCTTTCATGACAAGATTCAGCAAAGCAGCATTGATTTCACAAGATTCAGCATCGGTAAGAGGAGCAATCGGAGTGCTAATAAAATCATTGTTGTTGGTATTGGTAAAGTCACACAATTTGGTATTATCTTGGGCCATCGTGACAAGCAAGCAATTCGACACACAAGCAAACAAGAAACGAGCAAAAAGAGGCGAATAGAGAAAGAGAGGGGGGATGGAGAGAGAGAAGGCGAATAAAACAGCAAGGGTGAAGTGGGGGAGAGGAAAATGAGAGGCAAATGGCAAATAATGTAATGCGGGAGATAAGGGTTTGTGATGCGTACTTCGTATGTTGACTTTTGCGTACACTCCCCAGCAACGGCACCAGAAATCCTTCTTGCTACCTCTTGAGCACTACGTTGGTTTTCCCTTGAAGAGGAAAAGGTGATGCAGTAGAGCAGCGTAAGTATTTCCCTCAGTTTTTGAGAACCAAGGTATCAATCCAGTAGGAGGCCACGCACGAGTCCCTCGCACCTACACAAACAAATAAACTCCTCACAACCAACGCAATAAAGGGGTTGTCAATCCCTTCACGGTCACCTACGAGAGTGAGATCTGATAGATATGATAAGATAATATTTTTGGTATTTTTATGATAAAGAGAAATAAATATGCAAGTAAAATAAATGGCAAAGGAAATAACTAAGTATTGGAAGATTAATATGATGGAAAATAGACCCGGGGGCCATAGGTTTCACTAGAGGCTTCTCTCAAGAGCATAAGTATTACGATGGGTGAACAAATTATTGTTGAGCAATTGACCGAATTGAGCATAGTTATGAGAATATTTAGGTATGATCATGTATATAGGCATCATGTCCAAGACAAGTAGACTGACTCATGCCTGCATCTACTACTATTACTCCACACATCGACCGCTATCCAGCATGCATCTAGAGTATTAAGTTCAAGAGAACAGAGTAACGCTTTAAGCAAGATGACATGATGTAGAGGGATAAACTCATGCAATATGATATAAACCCCATCTTGTTATCCTCCATGGCAACAATACAATACGTGCCTTGCTGCCACTAGTGTCACTGGAAAAGGACACGCAAGATTGAACCCAAAGCTAAGCACTTCTCCCATTGCAAGTAAGATCAATCTAGTAGGCCAAACCAAACTGATAATTCGAAGAGACTTGCAAAGATAACCAATCATACATAAAAGAATTCAGAGAAGATTCAAATATTGTCCATAGATAAACTTGATCATAAACCCACAATTCATCGGTCTCAACAAACACACCGCAAAATAAGATTACATCGAATAGATCTCCACAAGAGAGGGGGAGAACTTTGTATTGAGATCCAAAAAGAGAGAAGAAGTCATCTAGCTAATAACTATGGACCCGTAGGTCTGAAGTAAACTACTCACACTTCATCGGAGAGGCTATGGTGTTGATGTAGAAGCCCTCCGTGATCGATACCCCCTTCGGCGGAGCTCCGGAAAAGGCCCCAAGATGGGATCTCGTGGATACAGAAAGTTACGGTAGTGGAATTAGGGTTTTGGCTCCGTGTCTGGTAGTTTAGGGGTACGTAGGTATATATAGGAGGAAGGAGTACGTCGGTAGAGCAACATGGGCCCCACGAGGGTGGAGGGCGCGCTTGGGGGGTAGGCGCGCCCCCCTACCTCGTGCCTTCCTGGTTGATTTCTTGACGTAGGGTCCAAGTCCTCTGGATCATGTTCGTTCCAAAAATCAAGTTCCCGAAGGTTTCATTCCGTTTTAATTCCGTTTGATATTCTTTTTCTGCGAAACCCTAAAATAAGCAAAAAAAATAACAATTGTGGGTTGGGCCTCTGGTTAATAGGTTAGTCCTAAAAATAATATAAAAGTGTATAATAAGGCCCAATAATGTCCAAAACAGGATATTATATAGCATGGAACAATCAAAAATTATAGATACATTGGAGACGTAGCAACGGACCACCGTTTTTAACTCATACTGACCAATATTTTTAATTCAAATCATTTTTCCCTTCATCTGAAAAAAATTGTTTCCACACATATAATACATGCACATGAATCATATTATCCATAGCACCCACCTCAGCACAAAAATCATCGGCCTATTCTTGTACAGAACTTTTCAAGCACCCACATGAACACAATAATAATTATCAAAAAAATAAAGTGCTTCCGCACATGGTGTAACACCCCGGATGTAACTTTCCCAATTTGTACTCCAACTCTTGCCGTTTCCGGCGTTAAGTTATTATATTTTCTCGGGTTTGGGTCTTTGTCTCCGTGTGTTGTTATCGTTGTCATTCATCTCATATCATGTCATCATGTGCATTGCATTTGCATACGTGTTCGTCTCATGCATTTGAGCATTTTCCCCGTTGTCCGTTTTGCATTCCGGCGCTTCGTTCTCCTCCGGTGGTCATTTCTACCTTTCTTTCGCGTGTGGGGATTAAACATTTCCGGATTGGACCGAGACTTGCCACGCGGCCTTGGTTTACTACCGGTAGACCGCCTGTCAAGTTTCGTATCATTTGGACTTCTTTTGATACTCCAACGGTTAACCGAGGGACCGAAAAGGCCTCGTGTGTGTTGCGGCCCAACACCCCTCCAATTTGGCCCAAAACCCACCTAAACCTGCTCCATCATCTAGAGCGTTCGATCACGATCGCGTGGCCGAAAACCGTACCTCATTTGGACTCTCCTAGCTCCCTCTACCTCTATCTAAAGGCCTCTCCCTGAAAATCTGAATCCCCCTCGTCTGAAACCCTAAAAATCATCTCCGCGCCGGCCGGACACGTCCGCCCTGGCCGGACACATCGCCGCCGCCCACTCCCGTCGCGCCAAGTGGCGCCGCCACCGCC
>NC_057797.1:265188864-265198079 GCF_018294505.1 Triticum aestivum | reverse complement strand
GCCCCCGCCGACGCCACGCTCCGCCGTCGCCGCCCCGCCGCCGGCCAGATCCGGCATCCCCACGCCCGGATCCGGCGCCGGCACCCCTCTCCCGCGAGCTCCGGGTCCTCTCCGGCGAGCCGCGCCGCCACCTCGGTTCGAGCGCCGGACGAACCCTAGATCCGGAGGTCGAAAATTCAACTAAGTCCCTGATATATTCTGTTTCAAGTGCCCATGTTCATCGTGCCGTAACTTTGCATCTGTAGCTCCGTTTTTGGCATATAGCATATCAAAATGTTCACCTCAGAGAGTACATCATTTCATTCCATTGCGTCATTTTCATTTGAGTTCATCTTGATGCCCTAAATGCTGTTAGAAGAGTGCTACTTGAGATTATTGTCAGATCTGCTACTCTATTTAGCCTTTTGTCATTTTTGCCATGATTAATGTGTGCATGATATGCCCTGATGTTCTACATATGTTTTGTTAAGGGTTTTGTCATCTTTCCAGAGGTGCAGCCCATGTATTTTGGTGATGTGTTTGATGACTAGCACAAGCTTGCAAAGTGGTGCACTTGGTAATTCTGTTTTCAGGGACTTAGCATTTCCACTAAGTCCTTGATCTGTTATCTCCTATTGCCTTATGTTCATGTTGTTTCCTAGTGATCCGTGCCTCTTTTGAGGATGATCAGTAAGGATGTTTTGTTAATCTTGTAGTGCTCTTTCCAACCATGTCTTTGTTTGCAATTATGGAGCACCCTAGCTTGAGTCAATCAATCTCTACTTTTGCTACTTTGTGAATCTGAGCAGATTGTCAACTTGTTTGCAATTTTGCCGATGATGTTGTAGTCGATCCGTGCATGCCGTGCTATTGTTCTTGCCATGTCTAGTTTGCATTTTGTGTAATCTTGATGGGTGTATGCTTAGATTATCATGACTTGTACCGTAGTGAGTGCATCGAGCTTGTAAACATGCCTACTTGATATCTGTTCTCAGCATGCTCCAGTTTTCACTAAATCTGTGATCTGATTATGTTTTTGCTATGTTCACATGCTTGCAATTGTATTTTCTGATCCCTTTTGGCTCTAGGTCACTAAGGGACTTTTGTTAAGATCTTTGAGTAGCTCCATGCCATGCTTTACTTTGCCATGTTCAGGTCCTGTAGCATATAGTTTTGCTGCTCCGAAGAGTGCTACCTGATCTGAAATTCCAGACAAGTGTTAATTTCACTAAGTCTGAGATCTGTTTGTTATATGCATTTTTGTCATGCTTGTTTGAACCTGTTAATGGATGAATTGGCAGTAGCTCAGTGCTAGACTTTTGTTAAGCATCTTATATGCATCCCTGCCATGTATTTTGTTGTCATGTTTGGGTGCTGTAGCATGTTCATCTCATTGCATTTAGATGGCTACTTGCTGTAAACCGCAGACCGGTGTCATATTTGAATCGCTCGCCATTTCCAAACCGTAACTCCGATTCCGACGTTTTTTATATCGTTTTCAAGCGACTTCATCTCATCTTTCCAGTGGCACACTTGGATTCCCAAGCTGAGGCCAGGTTCATGCATTCCTTGTCATATCTTGCATTTGCATCCCGCATCGCATCCCGCATAGCATACCATCTTTGCATCATCTTGTTTGATCCTTGCACGTGGTTGATTGTGTCCTTATTTCTTGTTTGTCTTGTTTGGGTAGAGCCAGGAGACGAGTTCGCTAACGAGGAGCCCGTTAAGTTTGCTTTCAAGGATCCAGTCAACTCTGACAACTGTGCAGGCAAGATGATCATACCCTCGAAATCACTACTATCTTTGCTATGCTAGTTTGCTCGCTCTTTTGCTATGTCAATGCTACGATGCCTACCACTTGCTTTCAAGCCTCCAAAATTGCCATGTCAAACCTCTAACCCACCATGTCCTAGCAAACCTTTGTTTGGCTATGTTACCGCTTTGCTCAGCCCCTCTTATAGCGTTGCTAGTTGCAGGTGAAGATTGAAGGCCGTTCCTTGTTGGAACATTTATTTACTTGTTGGGTTATCATTATATTATCTTGTTATCTTAATGCATCTATATACTTGGTAAAGGGTGGAAGGCTCGGCCTCTCGCCTAGTGTTTTGTTCCACTCTTGCCGCCCTAGTTTCCGTCATATCGGTGTTATGTTCCCGGATTTTGCGTTCCTTACGCGGTTGGGTTATAATAGGAACCCCTTGATAGTTCGCCTTAATTAAAGCTTTTCCAGCAATGCCCAACCTTGGTTTTACCATTTGCCTCCTAGCCTCTTTTTCCCTTGGGTTTCCGGAGCCCGAGGGTCATCTTATTTTAGCCCCCCCTCCGGGCCAGTGCTCCTCTAAGTGTTGGTCCAACCGAGCGATGTCTGGGGCTACCAGGGGCAACTCTGGGCTGGCCTACCCGACGTCTTGCTCATCTGAGTGTGCCCTGAGAACGAGATATGTGCAGCTCTTATCAGGATTTGTTAGTGCTCCTCTAAGTGTTGGTCCAACCGAGCGATGTCTTGGGCTACCAGGGGCAACTCTGGGCTGGCCTACCCGACGTCTTGCTCATCTGAGTGTGCCCTGAGAACGAGATATGTGCAGCTCTTATCAGGATTTGTCGGCACATTCGGGCGGTGTTGCTGGTCTTGTTTTAACCTGTCGAAATGTCTTGAAGAACCGAGATACCGAGTTTGTTCGAAATGTCTTGGGAGGAGGTCTATTCCTTCGTTGACCGTGAGAGCTTGTCATGGGCTAAGTTGGGACTGCCCTGCAGGGATTTGAACTTTCGAAAGCCGTGCCCGCGGTTATGGGCAGATGGGAATTTGTTAATGTCCGGTTGTAGATAACTTGAACCTCAACTTAATTAAAATGAACCAACTGAGTGTGTTACCATGATGGCCTCTTCTCGGCGGACTCCGGGAAGTGGACACGGTGTTGGAGTAATGTTTGCGCAGGTTGCTCTCTAGTTTCTCGCTCGCGCTTTGCCTCCTCTTCTCGCTCTCTTTTGCGAACAGGATAGCCACCATATTTGCTAGTCGCTTGCTGCAGCTCCACATATTTTTACCTTGCCTTACCTATAAGCTTAAATAGTCTTGATCACAAGGGTGCGAGATTGCTGAGTCCCTGTGGCTCACAGATTACTATTACACCAGATGCAGGGCCTGATGATTCCGCTCTAGGAGACGCGTTTGAGCTCAAGTGGGAGTTCGACGAAGACTCTCAACGTTACTATGTTTCATTTCCTGATGATCAGTAGTGGTGCCCAGTTGGGGGTGATCGGGACCGTGTCGCATGTTGGGTTATCTTTTATTTTGGCGCCGTAGTCGGGTCATGAGTGTTTGGTTGATGTAATGTTATTTATGTACTTGACTGACGTGGCGAGTGTAAGCCAACTATGTTATCTCCCCTTTATGATTTATATTACATGGGATGTTGTGAAGATTGCCTAACTTGCGACATATGCCTTCAATGCGATTATGCCTCTAAGTCCTGCCTCGACACGTGGGAGATATAGTCGCATCGAGGGTGTTACAAGTTGGTAATCAGAGCCTTCCCCGACCTTAGGAACCCCATTGCTTGATCGTTTTTAGCAGCCGAGTTGTGTCTAGAAAAATGTTTTGAGTCATTTAGGAATTATATATCGGAGAGTTTAGGAATTCTTTTTACTTCCCGGTCTCCTCATCGCTCTGGTAAGGCATCCTGACGTAGATTTTTGACTCTTCTCTTCTCAAATTTCACTAAAAAGAATTTAGGATCACGCGGGTATCTTGGAATCGTTCCGATGGTTTTATGATGAGAACATTGTCTTGGTGCCTCCTGTCAGGGGTTTTGTGGAAGTGTCCCGGGGAGTTGAGCTCTGAGGTGTTGTCGTCATAATTTTATCGTTGCAGTTCTGGAATACCTGAGTTTAGTACGCCAACATCGAAAATCTCTTTTATGCAGTTCGTTGGTGAGATAATCTTGACGCCACCCAGTACTGGGGCGGGAGTTCGGGAGTATCACCATAACTTGTATAACGGATGCTTTTCGAAGGTTGAGGTAGATGCTTTCCGAAGGTTTCTTGGTTATGTGTTGAAGGATGGATACAGCTGGATGTAGGATTTGCTAGTTTGGGTGAGATATTATGCTTCCCCTGTATCCCCAACACCTGATTGCATAACCGGAAAGTTTCGGGAGTTTCATAGGTGGGAATTCTAGTAGCTCTAGTTCTTCTTCCACGGATATTGGTTTGAGATTGGGATTTCTTACCGATTATTCATTCTTGATCCATACCTTGTTGATTTATTTCTCTACCTTAATTCTACGTGGCTTCTCAATTTATGGATATGTGACCATTTCAAGAGGAATGCATTCGTTCATTTTGTTCGGATGTGAAGACTATATGTTGCAATTTTCATTCCGTTGGATTCAGCTTCAATATTTGTCTATCAATGTGCTAATGGATGTCAACCTCTTCAGGATGGCTCCTCCAACGCGCATGACTCCGAATCCTAATCCGCCACCACCTCCCCCTCCTCCGGAGGCATGGCAAGTTGTGATGGCCGCAACCAATGCAAACACACAGTTGATCATGCAAATTCTTCAAGAGCGCAATCAAGGCAACCAAGGAGATGAAGGCAACAATCAGAATCACTATGCTACACTCAACCAGTTCCTTGCTAACAGGCCAAAGACTTTCAGCAATTGTGTTGAGGCAACCGATGCTGACGATTGGCTTATGGATCTGTGCAAGCATTTCGAGTGCAGTAATGTCAGGCCTGAGGACTTTTTCAAGTTTGCTTCCTTCCAACTCAAAGATCAAGCTGCAGAATGGTTCCGGCAGTACAAGGATTCCAGAGGTGGACGTGTTATCACCTGGGATGAATTTCGTCAAGATTTCCGAGCTCATCATATTCCTTAGAGCATGGTTGAAAGCAAGCGTGAGGAATTCCGCAACCTGAAGCAAGGCTCTTTGTCTGTCTATGACTACAACAAGTTGTTTCAGAAGCTCGCCCGCTTTGCCAAGCAGGACGTCCCTGATGAGAAGAGCATGATATATCAGTTCAGGGGTCGTCTCAGAGAAGAAATTCAGCTAGCTCTTGTTCTCTTTGAGCCCTTGAGATACGATGAGTTCTACAACATGGCATTAAAGCAAGAGGCTGCTCAGTTGAGGTGTGACGCTTCCAAGAAGCGAGTCAGAGATGCTACTCCTTCTTCCTCTACTCAAGTGGCCAAGCAGCAGAAGTATTGGCTTCCTCCTCCGTTCCGTCAGCCGTATCAGCAGAAGAGCAAAGGTGGGCAGTGGTTCTTCCCACCCACCCAACCCTGGCTTTTAGAACAAGACTTCGTCTCAAGCTCCAAGATCGAGTGCTTCGTATCACCGTCCGCTTTCAGAGGTCACGTGCAACAAGTGCCAACAGAAGGGTCACTATGCCAACAAGTGTCTCAACCAGAGGCGTCTTCCCCCTCCTCCTCCTGTGAGATCGGCAAGTACAGCTGTGGTCAAGCATAACACCAAGTCTGCCAAGGTCAACTTGTTGAATGCAGCTCAGGCAAAGGACTCACCAGATGTGATCATGGGTAACCTTCATGTTAATGACATTCCCGCAAGAGTTCTTTTTGACACTGGTGCATCGCATTGTTTCATTTCCAAACCTTTTGCATCAAAGTATGAGTGTGATTATCAGTATCTGCAAAGTTCCTTGCAAATTGTGTCACCAGGCAAGCAGATGACAGCTAACACCTGCGTCCCGGAGGTTACTATCACATTGGGCGATTACAAGTTCCTTTCTTCTCCAATGGTTCTTGGTAACTCGGATATTGATCTTATTCTCGTAATGGATTGGCTTTCTAAGCACAAGGCGCATCTTGATTGTGCAGCCAGGAAGATTCAATTGACTCATTCGTCTGAGGATGTAATTGTCTTTGCCGCTCGTGATGATACTATCCGTCTGTTTTCTCTCAATGAGAAGGGTGAACTCGATGCTATCTCGCAAATTCCAGTCGTTTGCGAATATCAAGACGTCTTTCCAGAAGAGCTTCCAGGAATGCCTCCGCACTGGCCAGTTGAATTCGTTATTGATCTTGAGCCCAGCACGGAACCTGTTTGCAAGCGTCCTTACAAGCTCGGACCTGAGGAGTTGAAGGAGCTGAAGAAGCAACTCGATATTCAAGAGAAAATGGGTCTCATCCGGCCTAGTTCTTCTCCGTGGGGTTGTGGTGTTCTTTTTGTGAAGAAGAAGGATGGAACGGACCAGCTTTGTGTTGATTACCGTCCATTGAACAAGAAGACCATCAAGAACAAATACCCACTTCCCAACATCAATGAGCTGTTCGAACAACTCAAAGGTGCCCAAGTATTCTCCAAGCTTGATCTTCATATGGGTTATCATCAGATTCGAATCCGTGAACAAGATATTCCCAAGACGGCTTTCAGGACAAGCTATGGTTCGTATGGGTCTCGCAAGCTATTGCCGAAAATTCGTTGAAAACTTTTCTAAGATCGCGAAGCCTCTCTCTAATCTCCTCCAGAAGCACGTCAAGTGCGTTTGGTCTCCGGAGTGTGACATTGCTTTCAACACTTTGAAAGAGAAATTAATCACTGCTTCAGTTCTGACTCCGGCTGATGAATCCAAGCCGTACGAGGTCTTTTGTGATGCCTCTCTCCAAGGTCTTGGCGTAGTATTAATGCAAGAGAAGAAAGTTGTTGCTTATACTTCTCGCCAGTTGAAGCCTAATGAGAAGAATTACCCCACTCATGATCTCGAGTTGGCGGCAGTTGTGCATGCTCTTTTGACTTGGTGGCATCTTTTATTGGGAAGAAAAGTGGACATTTTCACTGATCACAAGAGTCTCAAGTACATCTTCACTCAGCCTAATCTCAACCTCAGGCAAACTCGATGGGTCGAAATGATTCAAGAGTATAATCCGAGTATTGAGTATACTCCAGGCAAGGCCAATGTGATTGCTGACGCATTGAGCAGAAAGGCTTACTGCAACAGTCTGATTATTAAGCCTTATCAACCTGAGCTTTGTGAAGCTTTCTGCAAACTTAATCTACAAGTTGTTCCTCAAGGTTTCCTCGCCAATCTTCAAGTCTCTCCTACCTTGGAAGACCAAATTCGCCAAGCCCAGCTTCTTGATGCTATGGTGAAAAAGGTGAAGATTGGGATTGCCAAGAGTCAACCCAAGTACAAGTGCTACCGCCTTGATGACAAGGATACTCTCTTCTTCGAGGATCGTATTGTTGTACCCAAAGGTGACCTCCGTAAAGTGATCATGAACGAGGCTCACAATTCTCTCCTCTCCATCCACCCTGAGAGTACGAAGATGTATCAGGACCTTAAGCAGGCTTATTGGTGGACTCGAATGAAGCGCGAGATTGCTCAATTCGTGAATGAATGTGATGTCTGCAGAAGAGTGAAGGCAGAACACCAAAGGCCAGCTGGTCTCCTCCAACCTCTTGCCATTCCAGAATGGAAGTTTGCCCACATTGAAATGGACTTCGTGACTTGGTTTCCAAAGTCCAAGCGTGGTAATGATGCTATATTCGTTGTCATCGACAAACTCACTAAAGTGGCTCATTTTCTGCCTATCAAAGAGTCAATCACTGCAGCTCAATTGGCAGAATTCTATACCTCTCGTATTGTCTCTCTGCACGGTATTCCACAAGTGATCTCTTCAGACCGTGGCAGCATCTTTACCTCAAAGTTTTGGGATTCTTTTCAGAAGGCCATGGGCACCAACATCCGCTTCAGCACAGCTTTCCATCCTCAAACTAGTGGTCAAGTCGAGCGTGTCAACCAGATTCTTGAAGATATGCTCAGGGCTTGTGTGATCTCCTTCAGCATGAAGTGGGAGGATTGTCTTCCTTATACTGAATTCTCCTACAACAACAGTTTTCAAGCAAGTTCGGGCAAGGCCCCATTTGAAATTCTGTATGGCAGGAAGTGCCGTACCCCTCTCAACTGGTCTAAAACCGGTGAACGTCAGCTTTTGGGTAATGACTTAATCACAGAGGCAGAGAAAATGTGCAAAGTCATTCGTGACAACCTCAAAGCAGCCCAATCCCGTCAGAAGAGCTACTATGACAGTAAGCACCGTGATTTGGTTTTCGAGATCGGAGATCATGTTTACCTCTGTGTCTCTCCTATGAAAGGTACTCGTCGCTTCGGTATCAAAGGGAAGCTTGCCCCTAGATACGTGGGACCTTTCAAGATTGTCAGCAAGAGAGGCGACCTCGCCTATCAACTTGAGCTTACTTCAAACTTTGCAAATGTTCATGACGTGTTTCATGTCTCTCAGCTTCGAAAGTGCTTCAAGACTCCTGACCGCACCGTCAACTTCGAGGACATTGAGCTCCAAGAAGATCTCTCCTATCTTGAGCACCCAGTTGCTATTCTTGAAGAGACTGAACGCAAGACTCGCAACAAGTCAAGCAAATTTCGCAATGTCAAGTGGTCACACCATTCCGACCGTGAAGCTACCTGGGAACGCGAGGATCACCTCCGTTCTGAGTACCCGGCGTTCTTTTAGTCCTAGATCTCGGGACGAGATCCTTTCATAGTGGTGGAGTGTTGTAACACCCCGGATGTAACTTTTCCAATTTGTACTCCAACTCTTGCCATTTCCGGCGTTAAGTTATTATATTTTCTCAGGTTCGGGTCTTTGTCTCCGTGTGTTGTTATCGTTGTCATGCATCTCATATCATGTCATCATGTGCATTGCATTTGCATACGTGTTCGTCTCATGCATTTGAGCATTTTCCCCGTTGTCCGTTTTGCATTCCGGTGCTTCGTTCTCCTCCGGTGGTCATTTCTACCTTTCTTTCGTGTGTGGGGATTAAACATTTCCGGATTGGACCGAGACTTGCCACGCGTCCTTGGTTTACTACCGGTAGACCGCCTGTCAAGTTTCGTATCATTTGGACTTCGTTTGATACTCCAACGGTTAACCGAGGGACCGAAAAGGCCTTGTGTGTGTTGCAGCCCAACACCCCTCCAATTTGGCCCAAAACCCACCTAAACCTGCTCCATCATCTAGAGTGTTCGATCATGATCGCGTGGCCAAAAATCGCACCTCATTTGGACTCTCCTAGCTCCCTCTACCTCTATCTAAAGGCCTCTCCCCGAAAATCCGGATCCCCCTCGTCTGAAACCCTAAAAATCATCTCCGCGCCGGCCGGACACGTCCGCCCTGGCCGGACATATCGCCGCCGCTCCCGTCGCGCCAAGTGGTGCCGCCACCGCCTCCACCGTCGCGGCCCGCCAG